>NC_089275.1:42870592-42965592 GCF_963678975.1 Dysidea avara | reverse complement strand
GATGATTCTACCAGAGCTTGTTTTAATTCTTGTCCAGCATGTCCAAATATAATACAATGTAGTCACATTTACATACTGACAATTTGATTAGGACAGTAGAATGCTGACACTTTCAATGGATGCAAACTTTGGTTTGTGTCGCAAGAAAGCTGCTAGCAGTAGTGTTCATCCACCCCTCTCTGGTAGTAGCATGTTTTTAAACCAGGAAGAGGTGGATGAGTATGTTTCACAATATGTCACCTATCCTACTCATAATACAGAAGTTAGTGGTAATTTATACTGTATGTTTGCATACATGTGACTGTATTATTCAACATTAGGGGTGCAGTGAATTTTTAGCAGGAAGTGCCTTAAGGTCCCAAAGTCGGTATTCTGCATTAAAAGAAACTGCTGTGATGGGTGTAGTATGCCGGCATGAATTTCCCAAATGCTTTTTAAATCTGTATCACAGAGAAAGGTATGAAAATTTGTATTATAACATTGATTTTAGCATATTTTTTGCAGGATATCATACTGTGTCTACTTGCTGAAGAAGCTAAAAGACTTGTATCATAATCACAGTATCGAACTAATGTATGATATAGCCTGTCTACTTGTGAAACATTTGGTGGTATGTGTAACAGTTGTGCAGCTATGCCTGTTAGTTTGTATTTGACAGGCCAACAAACGTAGAAAGCTTTGAGTTTGCCATTCCTGTATTTCATGCGTATGGACATACATCTCAGTGTCAGGTACATAACGTTGCATGTATGTTATGTTGCAAACTACATGCATGTTATCCATAGATAATAAGAAATCCTAGGAACATTACCGGGTTTGGTTTAAGTGATGGAGAGGTGGTAGAACGCTTGTGGTCATTTCTGAGAAGGTTTTCTTCCATGACCAAAGAAATGCGACCTTCTCACCGTGTCGATGTGTTGACCGATGCACTGCTATATTAGTGCAGGAAGATTGCTCAAAAAATTGGTATAGTTTAATGTCATATATTATTATTTGTGTTTATTTACAGGTCAGTTACTGTGCAAGAGGATGCAACATGCAAACGATGTCCTAAATGATGCTACTGCAAACCTTGAAATCCTCAAACAAAGCATTGTATGTTGGATCAAACTGTTAATCTGTGTATGTTCAGAACCACTTTCTGAAGAAGATATTGAATTTCGGTCAAGTGAAATGATGCAAAATGTTTCACGTAATTCATGTAAGTGACATTTCACATCTTTTTTCACCATAGCTTTTTCAAGGGCCACACTCCCTTTTTTACAGCTTGGCTGTTTTTCATTAGATAACATATACATGTCATCAGAAGCCATTTAAATTTAGACAGAAGCTCTATAAGTCAAGCCCTTTTCTATTCAACAGAATTCATTTCCTAGATGAATCACTAGATATACTGCATTAGTATATAGCATCCTATATTATGTAGCTAGGTATCTTGTTAGTATTATGCATTACAAACATTATCATTCCCTGCCACTAGCTGTGAAGAACTGAAAACTACAATACATTTGTACAAACTCCAAAAACCCACAATTATACTTTTATACCAAAATAATATGGTGTGAACCTGTCCTTACGTGCCTAGCAGTGATAAATATGGAAGTAAACCTATGACATGATGCTTCTAAGGTGGATTTATATGTATCTGTGTTGTAGTGATGATATAATTGTAGTAAAACAAAAATCCATTGTAATCTTTTGTGTGTTAATGAAATAAGGTTTAAATATGAAGGGGGGGGGCTTCAGTCCGCATAGACCTCCCCCCCTCCCCCCTAGATCCACCCCCTGGTACATGGTACAGCAATCCGTAATCATATGAGTATAGCTAACCTGGTATGCATATATCAAGCAGAAGGTTTTTGAACTGCCATACCTATTGACTACGCCAGATGGCACTCTGCTTTCATTTCCTTTTGGGGAGGAGGGAGGGGGAACGGCTAGTCTCGCTTAGCGGTTTCTGTTCAGTAAAGATTGAGATATACTCTAATAGAGCAATTATATTTTGATCTGATTATTCTATTCTCTAGAGCTGAGATGTATTTTGTTTTACTGTGATTAAGATATAAATTTGCTTTAGTCTACTGTATGATGCATACCTATAGCTATATTATGCAATTTAAAACAAGAATATTGATGCCATGATATAAGTTCTGAAACTGACATCTCATTTTGTTAGCACAATGTACAACATAACTGCAGGGGTCTAGACTCAGGGGTAGCATGCACTGATATCCACAGGGTGGACAGTACAGGAGTCCTGGCAAGATTACACTTATAAATGTACATTTGCAATTGAGCACTGTACACAAGATCCAATTTTCATAATAACAATAAACAATGACTGGAATTCATTGTCCCAATCTATTGCTGATTCTCCTTCTTTAAAACACTGCTGGACAGTCATTACATCTATTTGATTTTGTGTAATAATTGGTATAGCTAAGTACATACTTTATGGTAGTACAGACACCAATAATTGATCTATCAGTCCCATCAAATAAATTTATATTGAAAAATTATTATTTGGAATGTTCCGTTAATAACTTTGCCAGCAATAATTTTTGTACTTAGTATTACTTCTGTCCCTGCTCCAAATTAATGCCCCATGATTCCTGTTTTATATGAATATATTATTTAACTATAGGATTCTTCCTATATACCCCTTAAAATGTTACCTACTATATGTCTATGCAATTGCAATTGCTACACATATATTGCTTCCTATTGGATTCATGATCCATTGTTTAATTGATACAATGAAAATTCAAAAATTACGTAATGCTACTCCTCCTTCATACCTGTTAATGATGTAAAGTAATGATGTGATATGATGCAATTTATGCATACTTGTAATATAAATATTGTGTACTGTAGTTGTAAGAGCTAATTGATACTGTGTGCTTTTTGTTATTGATTAATAATATTATATATAGTGGTCTGTGCTGCCTATACACAGTTTTCCCAAGAGCCTACGCTTCCCTACAATTAGAACAATACCCACACATGTGTCTTTACAAATACACCTGAAGATATATAGTCGATTAGTACAATAAAGCTATAGAGCGATATTACCCAAACCTCTACTATGGGATTCTCTATACCTATACAAACTATGTAAAAATGTGCTTGGGTTTATGGTGCCCAATTATCCTTTCAACATAACTAGAACAGTATGCTCCTAGCTTGCCTTACTCAGATAACTTGAAGTTTGGTCTTCTAAAGCATTATTTAGGACAAAAGACATTGATTTCTGCAAGGCTGTAGAACCGTACCAGCATAATGATATTCATTGAATATCATTGGAAAGCATGTTTTTAAGTGATATAAACACAAAGTCAGTGGAGGTAGCGTTGTAGCTAAACATAATAGATTTTGATATAATGATCCATAAAAATCCATAAAAATGCACATTGCATTCTGATTGGTTAAAACATAGCAACCATATTAATTTGTATCCAAATCGAGCCTTTTTTCGGCATATATAATTCATCAAATATTTTATTCTATTGTTGCTAAATAATCTATTGTCTATATAGCTTTAATTTGTTAGTACATACTAGAAATTTATTCCTGGTGGCACTAAGTGAGTGTTGAGCAGACAATTTCAATCAGATGAGTTTGAGTAGTACAATGCAATGATTGCTCAAACAGAGGAAGATCTAAATCTGGCTGTAGCTTAGCATTATTAGACATGCTACTCTAAGACTGGTAATTAAGAAGAAGAGTGTAGCAGATAAAGATGCTATGACAGTAAGGGACCATGTTGTACAACAGGGACCATGTTGTACAACAGGGACCATGTTGTATAACAGGGACCATGTTGTACAACAGGGACCATGTTGTATAACAGGGACCATGTTGTACAACAGGGACCATGTTGTACAACAGGGACCATGTTGTACAACAGGGACCATGTTGTACAACAGGGACCATGTTGTACAACAGGGACCATGTTGTACAACAGGGACCATGTTGTACAACAGGGACCATGTTGTACAACAGGGACCATGTTGTACAACAGGGACCATGTTGTACAACAGGGACCATGTTGTACAACAGGGACCATGTTGTACAACAGGGACCATGTTGTACAACAGGGACCATGTTGTACAACAGGGACCATGTTGTACAACAGGGACCATGTTGTACAACAGGGACCATGTTGTACAACAGGGACCATGTTGTACAACACGGACCATGTTGTACAACAGGGACCATGTTGTATAACAGGGACCATGTTGTATAACAGGGACCATGTTGTACAACAGGGACCATGTTGTACAACAGGGACCATGTTGTATAACAGGGACCATGTTGTACAACAGGGACCATGTTGTACAACAGGGACCATGTTGTACAACAGGGACCATGTTGTACAACAGGGACCATGTTGTATAACAGGGACCATGTTGTATAACAGGGACCATGTTGTAAAACAGGGACCATGTTGTACAACAGGGACCATGTTGTACAACAGGGACCATGTTGTACAACATGGACCATGTTGTACAACAGGGACCATGTTGTACAACAGGGACCATGTTGTACAACATGGACCATGTTGTACAACAGGGACCATGTTGTACAACAGGGACCATGTTGTATAACAGGGACCATGTTGTATAACAGGGACCATGTTGTATAACAGGGACCATGTTGTACAACAGGGACTATGTTGTACAACTGATGACACTTATGAAGTTCATTTCTTAAGTTGTTAGCTTTGTACAAGCAGTATGTATAATTCAGTTAGAACTTACTAGCTACCATGCACGTTGTAATTGCCCTCCTTGCTTATTTACCCAATTGTGTTGTAAATTGTTAGTTATCCACATTTATACTTGAGTATATAAGACCATCTGCATGCTTCTGATAGCTATAAAGTAGCATACACAGTACCATTCATGAAGTTCTGCAGACAGCGTGTGATCATGTACATAAGATTTAGGTAGATCAGTATAGGACTATAGTGGGAAATGCATGGGTATGGCAAGGAGTAAAATGCATGCATGTATGTGCTGATCAATAAATTTATAGTTACAGCTATGCAGATTATTATGTAGAGCTGTACCGATATGGGTTTTTGGCATGTACCGATATCCAACATGGATACCACCAAAAGAAGCCGATAACCAATAGTCAATCCGATATTTGCATTACAAACAAAAGTCATAGATAAGGTCACGTAAACTTAATTATTAATTAGTTTCTCATCCTCCTGCACTCAAAATATCAGTGCGGGAGGGTGAATTTTTATTTTATTTTTTACTAACTATAGATAGCTGAATTAACTAGCTAAAATGACCCAGAATGTAGTTTTCTTAGACTGCTCTAGCAAGGTACCAACTTTAACAGGTGCTGGATGGCTGCACTAAGCCACCAGTGGTGCAAAAAATCCTTGATGAGGTAAGAAAAAAAGTGATGCGGGCGGGGATGAGAAGAGAGATAAATGTCATAATTGACAATTACATGAACAAATAATTACAAGGGGTCAGGAGTCCAGTCTCAGGGTTACCAAGTTATTACTAAAAAGTATGGAGCCCTGGCAAGACCAAAAAAAAAAAACTACATACAAAACTAAAAAATTATACATGGCTTCTCAACAGGTAAACAGATCAACTACATCTCAAGTAGTGGAAGCACGGGAGTTAAAGATCCTGTATGGACAGGAGATTGCAACACGAGCTGCTTGATGAAGAATACAATGAATAGTATTCTTCGGTGATATGGCACCACAGTTCAGTGCTTCTCATACTGGTGACATTAACGAAAACAGTTCTTCATCAATTAGCTACAGGCCAGCTACAGGCCAGTCAAACGCAGCTCGAGTCGCGGGTTGCGAAGAGGAGTTTCTGGGAGCTACGAACATGATCAAACACGCCTTGTGGTATTTACTAATATTTAAGTTTATGTGGCCTAATCTATGCAAAAGTGATTTACCTACTCTACAACAACATGTGGATATATTCATTGCTCACTCTGTTATGCCTATGGCAGGCCTGCCAACCTGGAAAGTAAAAAAAATCTTGAGATTTCTGTACCTTTATTGTAGTATTGCAGTGTGTAGTAAAAAAACAACTGGTAGATGCTATGCTGAGACCAAAAAAAAAAAAAAAGGTCTCGATTTGTTAAACTTGAAATCCGTGACATTCGCGCTACAAACCGAATGGTAACTAAAATTGTTTATTTATTAATTTTTAACGGTAACTAAAATTGTTTATTTATTAACGGTAACTAAAATTGAACGGTAACTGTTAATTAACGGTTTATTTATTAACGGTAACTATTAATTAACGGTAACTAAAATTGTTTATTTATTAATTTTTTTTTTCACCTTGGATGTCAGCACCTGTTGCTGGCATACCTTCAGCATGCAATTTTGATTTTACTTGCACGCATGCTGTAAAGCTAAATAAATAAAATAAACCGTGAGATTCTATCCAACGAAGGTTAGTGAAACCGTGAGAGTTAGCAGGCCTCAAACTGAACCGTGAGATTCGATCTACTGCCCTTGAGCAGGGTAGTGAAACCGTGAGACTCACGGTAAACCCGTGAGAGTTGGCAGGCCTGCTATGGTGATAGTGGCTTGGGTTTCAATTGTGCAATCCAGACAATTAGCTAGGTACCCACAAACATTTTTATACATACTCCCATGAAGCCCGCTTAAACGGATATTTCTGCATTGCTCCGCGTTTTACTGGCTTGTGCGAAAGCTGATACAGTAGGTTTCCTTGGTTATCCTGTGACTGTTCTTACAAAGGTACTATATAACTGCTTCGTTTAAGACTGATAAAATTCCACAATTTCGCGGGGTTTTGACATCATTACTATGTGTACGTGATTTTATAGGGTGCCACGCCCCATATTGCAAATGGTCTGAACTTGAGTTTTGTCCTCTATCAGCTCTACCTGTACGTTGTAATCAGTGAGGTTTTATCTGCTGTACATCAAGATAAAATTGGGTGAGATCACAAATCGATCCTTTTGTTTTGTGAAATGCGATTCCTGAGATATCATGGAGTATTGTTTGTGATCACAACACCTCTGGTGGTGGTTATTTTAGGATTATACGCCCGCTTGTCAGTGGATAGTAGAGTAGAGCGTGCAGTGGCAGAACAAACGACCATATTAGTATCAAACTTATCCAGTCACAGTTGGTATGGTTCCTCTGCAGCCACAGTGGAAACCGCTGCCGAAAATCACTCGGAAAATCAGGAACCACAAGGACACGTTTTCATCTATAGTAGCCTAGAGGAACAAACAAATGGAGCAAGAAACATATGGCAGTTAGAAATGTGGGCTAAACAAGTTAACATGACTGCAGTTGCAGAACCATTTGCTGTAAATTCCATGTTTGGTGTAATGGGAGCGATTCCTAGCTTTACATCATTACGATTTGGTGACTACTTTGACAAAGGAAAGTGGAACAAAATGGTAAATAAGTATAGCGGATGTCCATTGGTTGAATGGGAAGAGTTCGTCTCTACTGCACCTCGCCAGGCAATAGTCCTGTACACTTTGTTAAGAACTAAGAAGCCAGGACAAGAACCAGAGCCAGGCCTAAACGTTAGCTATGGTGAAGATGATGTAAAGAAGTATAAACCTGGTAAGTATGAGCAAATTACAAATAGTGACATGCTTTGGATTAAAAGGAATTTTAACATAACCAGAATTGTAACATTTGTTCACAATGCAGCAATTAGTAATCCCTTGACACTTGAAGAATATAACTCATATGTATTTGGAGATTTAAATCCAAGTCAAGTGACATTGATATGTGTAAATTGGATTGGCATTGGTGTAACAAAATTTAGAATACAAATCAGGTCGGCACCTGCTTCTTTTCTTAAATCTATCAAAGTTGAGTTTAAATTGCAGGTAAACAGCTCTGGTGTATCTCCTGTGGTTTCACCAAGCCCGAAAATTATGAAAGCTTATCAAGCTTACATCTCTCAGTACTTTGGTAACCGAAAGTACATTGCAGCTGTTTTTAGAACCTTCACTGTTATGTATTATCACCATGCTCAGTTTCCTCAACAGAGCAAGTATTTGCTTGAGTGCAGTAAAAAGCTTAAACATGAGCTAAACAAAGTAAGAAATAAATGGGAAATATTCTTGGCATATGACCTGGGAGTGTTTGGTAGTGGTGTATATTCATATTTCAACTCATCTCATGAAAAACAAGTAATTCGACTTCAAAATCAAATATTATCGGATGTATATAGTGGTAGTCCTCAAAGGAAACAAAGAGATGCAAGATTGATAAAAGCTGCAGGTGGAATAACAGACAGAGGGTTCATTGCATTATTAGAGAAGACAATTGCTACACATGCTGATTGTATAGTGTTACTTGGAGTGACATCTAGTTTCGTGCAATCATCAGCGAACATGTATATGTCACTCCATAAGATTAACCCATGTGTTGTGTCGATCTGCTCTGAAAAGTTCATAAATGCTAAAGGAAAAGTGGTCTCATCTGACCATATACCAGCTAAATTTTTGCATTGATCAAAGACATCGTTATTGTTAACATTATCTGACTTTAATTGTATTACAATGTTGTACCACTATTAATACACGTTTTTACTTTTCTACTACTTTGTATGCATACTGTAGGCTATTTGGATTTTAGTATCAATACTCACTGACTATCTGATTAGCATGGATTAATGGGTAGTACCCATGCAGTATAGGGGTGGATCCAAGAGCCGGCTAGGGGAGGGGCACAAAGCTAAATTGTAGGTGGTTGGGGAGAGCAAATTCTCTTGTTAGTTGCTATTATTTTTTAAGTAGCAATGACCACACCTTAGTAGGTTGATTTTTGTCTTTGCAGATGGTTGCAAAATCTTATAAACTGTTTAAAAGGCTATGAAACTAATGAAAGCCATAATTAAACACCAGCAATACGATAATTATTCTTAGAGGCGTTTATTTATATAATTATTAAGGCTTTACAGAACAAGTGCTGAAGGTCTGTAGGACACCTGGTCCTACAGCCTGTTCAAAGTTGTTACAGAAAGTATGTTCGAAAAGGTGTTTAGTATATACGAAGGTGCTGGGTGACAGTTAGACTGCTCTTTAACCTCTTTTATTAACATTGGATTTAGGTGAGTTTGCAATAAACAGTGGTATAATGTAGTTTTCATGGGTTATGTAAATTGATTTTGGTCTGATAAGGTATATAGAATCAAAGAATTGCCTTTCCCACATAAGGGAATGGGGGTGAGGAGGCATTTACCCCAAATGCCTCATCCTGGATCCACCAATGCAGTAACTACGAATGTCTGTCTGGGAATCAATCCTATAGTGCTCTCTATCTAAACCAAACACATAATAAGTGCATGCATGATCAAGATACAGTGAGACCCTCTTTTAATCTGGACCTCTATTATCCAGTGTCGGACAGCCTAAATTAGTCATGTAGCTTGTAGTTAATTGACCATAATAAAAAATGGTTTAGACGAAAGCACGTTGTGAGATGTTAATACATTTTTACAGCCCAAGGCCAAGGTATAATTGTCTATCAATAACATAGTGCAGGGGCATAGGGAGGGGGGCTCTAAGGGGTTCAGGAACCCCCATGTAAAGTTTAGACTTCTGAGTTTACAGCACCTAGGACCTAACACACTATTTAGTGTGGCAGAACAAAACAAGCAAGTAATATAGTGTATGGCGCAGCACAACAATTGATAAAGCTTGCATTCATCTCTCAAGGAAGAGTTTACAGAGGTAACATGAGCCCTTGAAAGATCGATATACTCTAATAAAGTAGTCACGTCTATTCTAAATAGAACATGCATGTAAATATCCATAATTATCTAGATTAGTGAAGACATTCTAGCATTAAATGCAAAACTTAGCATGACCTTAGACTGCTATAGCTTTGGTGTGCAGTGTTTTAAGATATAGAACTCCAGTAATTTATCACTTGTGTTATGCAAAATGAAATCATGCAATGCATATTTGTAGTTAGCTACCAGTAATGTTTTGATTGTAAGTCATTCCATTCGTATCAGTGGATTCTTGGTTCCTATACCAGAGAGAAAACTATCACTTACTGTAGAGATTACAATATGTGTCTCTATGTGTTATGCTGTCTGTTTCCACTAGGTATAGCTTTACCTAGTACTAGGGGCACTTATATATGCACGTACTTTTTTTCAAAAAATATGTGACCGGATCTGTGCAAAAGGGGTCTTATATCCTTTCCAAGTATGATGAGTCATAACTCATCATGTGTTTACCCTATTGTCTTAAAATTACATCCAGGTATAGTGCTTAGGAGTGTAAAGTGACCTAATTTCAGGATGGTACCATAACTCACAAGTCAAGTAATGGATGGCCAAGTATAGTCGTACACGCAATCGGAAAGGCTATAAGACCTCTTTTCACAGATCCGGTCACATATAGCAATTTGTTGAGTTTTGATTCATTAAATATTAAAAGTCTGTCAGTGGCCCAGACCCCTGCTTCTGGTAATTCAATACTGCTGTTGAAACCCCCTTTCAAAAAATCCTAGCTCTGCCCCTGATGGTGCTGCATGAAGAGTATAGGTGTTGCAGTTTCTATTGTTGCACAGGAAAAGAAGCGATATCCATAGCTACCAGCAAAACACACTGAGGATAAACTAGATACAGCTTGAAGAGTTCAGCTACACAAGAGTTTAGCTAAAGAACAGTCAACCTGTAAAGAGTTTAACTACGTACATATAACCAGATTGATTGATTTATTGTTTAGACTCCAGTAATCGACTATAGCTGTCCTTCCTTACAAGAGTTTAAAAAAGTAGCTACAAAACAACAAACACTCACACTTCACTAAAGCTCACAAAATACACATACACAAAAATACAATGAAAGTACTTACAAAAAATAATAGAAAATAAAATTAATAAAGAAAATTACAATTTACCTAACAAACACATAATAATCAGTACAAAACTGCTATATTGGCCATGGTCATTTAAGTGGGAACCGTTCCACCATTGTGATGCCTGTTAGCGAAAGAAACCTTGTGAAAACGTATGGTTAGACTTCAGTAGAGAGTTCAGCTACAAACAAGTCACCCTGTAGAGACTTCAGCTGCAAAAGTCACCCTGTAGAGAGATCAGTTGTACAAACAAGTCACCTGCAGAGAGTTCAACTGGTTGCAAAGGAATTTTATGGTATAACTGAGATGGTATCAGGTGAGATCGATAAAGTGTGGTTTAGTCCTTATTAAAGGATGTGGTTATCGAACTAAATTGGTGGACTAAGCTGAATCCCTATGAAAATAGTGAACATCATTAGCTATACATGTGTTACAAAATTATACCAATTGTTCAGTAGCCAGTTATAATGTTTTGTCACTAGTGAGGTACCCCATACTGGCAGAGCAAGATTTATATTATGATTTCATTAGGGTAAACAGACCTGTTGGAATTTATGAGATAATGATAGCATGACATCTTTATACTAACTAATACTGACTCAGTATAATAAAATAATTATTTGCTCTGTATTTACTCAGTGCTAATTGTTCCTGCTTTAATTTATCACTATAACTCTAAGAATATTCAACAGGTACAGTAAGGCTGAACTTTTAACAGTTCACTGACTCTTTTAAAAAAGGAACCCAAGAAATTTCTTAGCTGGTAACATGTGGCAATATCATTTAAAACAGTCCAAAAGTCAGTGTGATATATTATGTAATGACTACATTTAGCTGACAGTCATATGATGCTAAGTACAGCTGTATGAGAATCTTAAGGGCCAAACCTAAACAGCAAAGTAAACATTATGGGAATGGATAAATTACATAAATAAAAATCAAGCCGGTCTAATTAACTATTTAATAATCACATCAACCATGCTTTTGAATTTTGTTGTAAGATACAAAATGATTGAACCTTGACGTTCCTCTACTCATGTTATATAACACTTTCAGGAATCATTTATAGCGCACTGTGGAACAATAAAGTTGAAAGTTCATCTATTCTGGGTGCTGAAATGTTATCATGCTCAGGGGCATATTTTTTCAAAGGGGTTCCAGACTGGATAGTGAATTATGTGATGCAGGGGTCTGGGGCACAACCCTCAGTCACTGACAGATTTTAAGCATCAAAATTTACTAGTATACTCTGCTATCTTTAATGTATGTGTAATTGCATATAGCTCCCATTATGTCCCATCTACTATGGTTTAATATGGGTGGTCAGGACTATTGCAGTGATCCAAATAGCTATATCCAAATTCTCCAGTCAAAAGCTTAAAATAATGTTTTAATGTATTTTAAATAAATTATGCTTGCAATCCATTATGAATGTTCTATTAGAGTAATTACAATAGAACAGCTAGTGTCACAGAAATGTTGAACAGTTACATTGGAGAAATGAAGAAATAACTTGTGAATCACATTATTGCACAAATTTTTTGAAATCGGTAAGCCATATAATTGTTAATTTTGCTCTATTTCGTGCAAGAGAACATTGTGCAGGGTTGTACATTAAACCAAGACCTGATAATCAGTAATATTACTCTCACAAGCTCTATTCAATGCAGACAAGTGATTTTTTCATCCATTATTATAGTTTACAGTGTATACAGCTTTTATGATCCACAAACTGTACTAGAGGAATTTCTCTATAATTATACAGTAGTTGCTCACTATGGAAATAAATATACACTGTAACATTAGTAATTAGTTTGTGATAATTATATAAATGAAACACGATGTCTGTAGTCATTCAGATACCACAGAATGCATCTTACAGAATTCAATTTGTGCTTGTTTGCAAAGTAGTTATAGCTTGATAACTTACCAGCGAGGGTAGGTAATGACCTGAAATTTTGTAGATCACTTCTGAAATTATTTCTGAAAGATGAAATATTTCCTGAAATTTGTGAGTTTGAAAGATGAAATTTGACTATTATTTTATTTATTCTATTAATCTAATTTGTCAATATGACAGGGTGGTGCCAAAAGACATAGAGCCTGTACAAGAAAGACATAGCCTGTATAAGGGTGCTTCCCTCAACACATACACTACTAAAATAACATTATGAGGACAAAGTATAACAAAAGTACACTACAAAGAAAAGAAGCAATACACAAAACAAACACATGCACAGAGACTCAAAAGTCAAGTACAAAAAGACGATAAATGGCACGACAAAAAGAATTTACAGATTTGATAGTGAGTGTACCAAGTGATACAGTGTTCCACAAAAATACAGCATTCACAAAAAAAAAGAATAATGGTGACTGTTGATAGAAGATGGTAAAGGTACTGTACAATAGATAGTTCATGGGCTCTGGTGCAGGAAGTATTGCAGTGACAATAATCAAAAATTTAAGAGATGCTCTGCTGTTGAGGATCTGAGATTCAGTTGTACAGTACTTTCTGTCTCCTGCTTCTCCACCACACAGCTTCCAGCACTCTAGACCGTTTAGTAACAATTGTCAGTTGATTGTCATTCTCCATACTGTCATCACCAGCACACACTGTAAAAACTGCAAGGTAGAAATAACCACAATGGTAAAAACTACCTAGATAATATATGGTTAATGCAACATTAAGTGAGTTAAATCTACTTTGTTGGATATATTTAACTATTTGAGTAATTTCAACCCATACTTAGTAGAAATAACTTTCAAACAGATTGGTTGTTTATCCTTCTTATAACTTAGGTACATTTGACTGTGTAAATAGGTTAAAACAAACTACAAAAATGTCAAAATAACCAAATTAAAAGTTACGTTCATATGATAGTTAGGTTAACTAAAAATCAAATGTTTCATGGTTATGTAAGTTTCAGATCTTCCATCAAAGAGTTTGTGCCCATGAAGTACAAAAGGACTTAAAAGATCTTGAAGACACACAATCGACATATTTGTGGTGTCACTGATGACATAAGAATGAAAATGATCGTCAAAGTAAATAGTCTGACAATGGTACACATGTAGCAGTAACAAATCACCCCCAACAACGTAGACATCAATTAAATGACCAAACAAGGGATCAGTTCCATCTGTCCCTATTATAACATAGCAATTGTTATTGCAATAGTTTATACTGTTTTTCTTAACCCACTTAGGATGGAAAACAGTGGCATCGTTGCTTATTGAAGGTATGGCTCGCTGGATGATGCTTCCTAGTTGGTGTGGCTGTTGTCCAATTGTACTAGGGCTACTGCCCGGACCACACTCAAAGCAAGACTGAAGCATGTTATCAGAAGCCAACTGATAACACATCCATCGCTGATGTCGACTTGCTAATGTGTAAGCAATATTCTTAAAGTTCCCCAAATGAGAAGCCTTTTTAAACAAGCTAAGTTTAGCTTCATGCCGCATAGTCCAATACCTGGTCATTGGTCCGAGTGCAACAATTTGGTCAGGATAATGAACAAGAAAATGAAACTTGGGTGTAATCACTGAACTTGAATGTAATGACTTGAAAAGAGAATGATGCTCCGCAATCAGTAGTTTTAGGACAGCACAATATCCCTTGGGTACAACAGGAGAAAACACAATATCAAAAATTTTTAGCAGTAAAAGAAAACACTGCCAGTGTTCATCTCCTTCAGGAACACAATCTCCCATTATCAAAGGGATAATTTGACAAAGAAGTAATGTTTGGGCAGCCGATAAATGAAATTTTTTATCATTAGACCCCAGCAATTCTCTAGTTATTATTCCTGGCCTGTCCATCTCATTTTTGCCATAATCAAAATTCTCAATACGGTGATTATATTCAGCTACAGTAATATATTTCTCATTCACACAATGTTTAACCAGTAGCTTGACCTCAAGTTGAGCAACACCTTCTAGGATATCATGCATAGCATCATGTGGTAAACCACCATCAAACATGGAAAAATTTTTTGCACACATCAACTTACTACGACGATTGATTCTGTATGTTTTAGAGTAATGATCTTTTAGATCTCCTTCAGCTGCATCCAACTCATCACATTGTCTCTTGTGTATTTCAGCAGTTCGTTGACAAAAATCACTTGACAAAAACTTGTCCTTATATGATGTAGTTTTGACCATACAAGTACGACAAAATCTATGTGAAAAAGAAAAAGACTCCTTGAATCCTCCCAAAAGATTACTAGCTAGATTATCAGCCAGAAAACACATTAAACCTCCTTTAAAGTTGCGCTGATGGCCACTGATGTTAACATTAATACCATGCGTAGTTAACGTATTCAAATCTTTTATAAATGGTTCAAGAATAGTGTCAATACCATATTTCTGAATTACAGGATGTGTTGCACAAGCAACTAAATTAATGCTCCTTAATGTAGATCGAAATTTAGGTGGAATGTTACCGAGAGTGAATAAAATGATGCCTAATTTATGTTTCTTGGTATGTGTGCCTAGGGGGTTACAAACTTCAAGCTCATCAAAGTAGGCAATTACTTGAAGTGCAAGTGGATCATTTGAAAATAATGGGTGATTGCAAGCTAATTCTCCATCACAAAAATCTTCAAGTTTATCATCTGATCTCCTGTGAGGATTATCAATGAATTCCAACAGACTGGAATCTCCCAGTAGTCTTTCAAGGGTCTTAAAAATAGGAATATATTGAAAAGAGTCGCGTTGTTCTACTAGCGATCTCTTAGTTCCTGAAAACCTTGCAGCATAAAAAGGTTCACCAACTAAAATCTCCTCTGGTTCCTATAGTAAAATAACAGATTGGTGTACGTTCATTCACCGTCCTTAAAACTTTATGTTTATAAGTGAATTTACCAAAATACTTGCATTAATGCATTTACCATAGTAATCTTAGTTACTGCTTCAACAGAGTATTATGTACTAGTTCAAACTTACCAATAAGCCAAGATCTTCTACAAAACACTTCTCTTGTTTATATCTTGTTTCCAAGCCAACAAAAGGATCGGCTAAGTCTTTAAACACACTGTCAATTTGTGTATCATCTATTCCAAGTGAAGCAAGCTTAGCACGAATACCACTGTGAAGAATTTGCACTGTGTGGGAAAAAACAGTCTTTGACCCTTCCATAACATCATCGATCGCTGTCTGAGACAAACGATGGTTTTCTTTTAATTTCAACAAATAAAGGGCGCTGGCTTTCTTTTGACGAATCGCATCAATGCCTAGCAAATGCTCCAGATCTGGATTGAAATCTTCATTTCCTATATACAATGGTATTTAATTAATGATTCATTAGAATGTGATGCCTTTATTAAAGCAATTGGGATTAGTTACTGCATCACAAGTTGCATGAGTGCTGCTAAGTATTCACAAAAGTTGGTTTTGCCACAAGGGATCATTAAATCCACTAGCTACTGGAACAGTAAACTATATGATGTGATCATCTTTACGACCCACTTTTATAACTCTATGACAGTATAAAGCAATAGTTGCAATGCATATGTACTCTACTATTAACTTTGACACAATTAATGTACTGTACAGCAAGCACAAATTATAATATATGTGCATTGTGTGTACACTATCGCAGGAACCATATTAGACCACCGTTACTGCATGGGAGACTGACATACAGTGTATAGCTACTATATACACAAACCTTGTTGGAAAGCGTCATCGTGAAAATTGAAAGAGGATATCTCAGGTTCATCGGAACAATTCAACTGTTGCGATGCTCTATGAACTCGAGACTGAATTATGCCGGAATCTTTATGCTTTTTGTAGATATGTTGATAGAGAGCTGAATATGACTTGGAAGTATTACTGCAACCACCGATTCCACACACAACTGAAAAGCGTGGATCACTGGAATGAACTAGTCGTAGGTGACTTAAAACTAGTCGTATATTAAGTGCCTGGAAAACACAAAGGGGGCACTTAAACCTTGCATATTGCCCGCTGGTACCGGCGCTAGAACTACTCGCCATCTGGAGTTTCTATCGGTAACACGACAATCATCACCACTGCTCTCAGGTAACTATAGAGTGTTTTCATCGCGTGATCTAAATTACGTAATTTTTCAAATCCGCCATTTGTCTGCACATGTGTTGCGTATGGAACAGGACTCATGCAGCGTTTATCGTTATACGCCGAAAACCTGCCACCTGATGCCAAAGACAGGTACCTTGCCAAAATCTCGGTTATTAATGGAACAGATCCTCTATCTGACGGCCTGTTTGGGGAAGAAGTGGATGTGACACCTCCCGTAGATGCGTGTGATTTGGTGTCCTACCTAGTACTACAGACTAGTTTCGTCACAGCTAAGCAGTTTAAAGCCCGTAAAGGCCTAGAGGCATATAACCAGTTTGTTTGTGGATGGGTGAAGGAGATTAAGACTCGTAAAGTTGCTGACAAGTATCTCACTACTGGTCGAGTGAGTAGCTATTTCGTACAACCTCTGGCTCTTTTTGCCAGCAACATCTACATGCATTTCTTGTACTATTATTACACTGCATTGTGTTGAATAAAAATGTTTAAACTCTTGTTTGTTCTAACGTGTAGGTCCGTCATTCACAACGGCTGAGAGAGACTCCATTGAAGTGTTGGGTTATCATTGAAACCACTGGTGAAATCTCCTGTGCACATTGTAACTGCATGGCAGGGCTAGGAGAAGTGTGCACACATGTTGCAGCATTATTGTTTTATTTGGAGGCTCTGTACCGAATGGAAGAAGTACAAACTTGCACACAACAGCAGTGTGGTTGGATAATACCTTCAGCATCAACAGCAGTTGAGTACTTGGAGATCAGAGATATTGACTTCACATCGGCACGAGGAAAGAAGAGAAAATTGGATGAAACGTTAGAGGGCAGTGAAACCAACTCAGATAGACCAGTTTCCAAAAGTGGTACATTACCAACAGACACAGAAATGGAGCAATTTTTTAACAATCTGAGCTTGTGTGATACAAAGCCAGCAATTCTATCATTAGTTCCACCACATTCAGATAGATATATTCCAAAAGCATCACTTTCAAATTTCCCCAAACCACTACCATCACTCCGTACTTCAGATAGCTGCAAACTAAATTACCCTGATTTGTTGAATGCCTGTGAAAAAGTTTCTATAGAAATAACTGATGACATGTCACAGGCTGTGGAGAAGGAAACAAGGAAGCAAAGTAAAACACCACTATGGTTTAAGTACAGGGCTGGAAGAGTTACTGCATCTCGGATGAAGGCAGTCTGTCACACTGATGTAACCAACCCGGCTCAGAGCTTGGTAAAAACTATTTGTTATCCTGATGCTTTCAGCTTTACATCCAAGCAGACAAGCTGGGGTTGTAGACATGAAAAGCAAGCCAGGGAAAGGTACGAAAAAACAGTTAAATCCAAGCATACAAACTTACATGTAGCTGAATGCGGGTTGTTCATTAATCCACAATGGCCTTACATTGGGGCATCTCCAGATGGCATCATCTATTGTGATTGCTGTCCCAAAGGTGTGCTTGAAATTAAATGCCCTTATTGTCATCGTGATGAGTCCATATCAGCTGCTGTTGCAAAGGATAAGAATTTTTGTCTTATTGAAGTGAATGGACAAATCAGCCTAGATCATGACCATGCCTACTATTATCAGGTGCAGACACAGATATTTGTTTGTGATGTTGATTATTGTGATTTCTGTGTGTGTACCTTCTCTGGGAATGAGGAGTCTACAATTCACATTGAAAGAATCTCCAGAAACAATGCGTTTTGGAAGAATGAATGTGTACCAAGAGCAGAAGCTTTTTTCAGGACTTGCTTGCTTCCTGAATTATTGGGTAGTTGGTACACACGACCCCTCACTACACCCAATGAGATTACAATTGATAGCAGTACTTTGGAAACTCATGGCCACAGTTCATCTCAGGGACATGTAGACAATTCTCAGTATAGCAGCAGTGTATCAGACGAAACCAGGCCACCACCTAGTCAAACGTTTTGTTACTGCAATGGCCCAGAAATTGGCGAGATGATAGGGTGTGACAATCTAGATTGTACCATTGAATGGTTCCATTTAAAGTGCTTAAAAATTAAGGCAGATTCTGTGCCAAAGGGAAAATGGTACTGCCCAGATTGCAGAATATTACCCAGATTCAGCAAATCAAAAGGGAAAAGAAAATCAAAGAAGTGATTATTAGTATACATGTAATAAAATGTTCACAGTGTATGTACATGAATAAAAATGTTTTCACTATGTATATAGTACATGAATAAAAATGTTAACAGTGTATGTACATGGATGAAAATGTTCACTATGTAGTAGTTAACAAAGTGTGCTATTCGAACGGAACAACGGAATCACATAGGTTGTTCAAGGCACAACAGACACGGACAATATGGTCTAGAATAGGCACTTCTTCATTTGCCCTTTTCGTTACAAAATTAATTGGTACAGTACTCCGCAAAATAGAGTATTTCTGCCTGACACAGCCAATCACCCGTTCAACATGAATACGAACATTTGCAATTTGCCTTGTGTCTTCGATTTCTATGGCTGAAAGCTGTTGTTTACCCCTAGTAAACGCTGGAATATGCAAACTAGCTTGCATTAAACCAACAGATTCGGCAATGTCAAATCCCCTGTCAGCCAAAACAACATCTCCAGGTAGCAACTTGCCTAAAAGACCACAATGGTCTGTTAGGTATTTATCGCTTACTTGGCCTCCCCAACATTTTGACACAAACGACACTACTCCTTGGGGTGTAATGCCAATAAGCACCTTTACAGTGTTATTATGCTTATAGTTGGACCAGGTGCTAGCTCGAGCTTGCAAGTTGGATGGTCGATCTATGAAAATCTCAAAGCAATCGATAATGATAGCAACTTTCTTCCCAAAAGAGGCTTGAAAGCAGGCTGGCATTGTTTTACCAAGAGCTTCACGGTCTGGCCACAATATCAAATTGCTTAGTCGTAAATCCATCTGCTTCAACCACTTTAAGAATATTCTAGATACTGTCGACGGTGAGACTCCAAAACGATATGCCAGATATTCCACTGAACTATTCATTCTTAACATGAGCAACACACACATGAACTCTTGAAATGGTGATAACTTGGTTACACCATCTGATGGCAGAGTCTTGAGCACATGCTCAAAAACAGCTTTTACAGTTTTGGCATTAGGCAAACCAGTGTGAGTCTTTGCAAAATCGTCATCTACTAAGCATTCTTCATTAAAAGTGAGTTTTTTAAGTTCCATTGTTAGAGATGTAGCATGCTCTTTACTCTTAGCAAGTTCCTTCTGCAGACTTTCAATCTTGCTTGAGCACTCACAACTGTCCACTGGTCTAAAGTACTGTCTTGCAATTTTTATTTGCTCTGTGGCAACTAGTCTAATCTCTTCTGCAACAATTACCTGGACTTCCTCTGCTACTAAAGTGGGCAACAATTCTTCTATCCTCTTCCACTTCTCTCTTTCTTGAGCTCTTCTCCATCTATCCACTGAAGCTGTGACATCCGCTGTATCAGCACTCCCATGTTCCTTGTGGCCAAGGTGCAAGGTGGGTAACCAGTCAGGATCCGTTGTATTATAGAGATAAGCCGGCTTGCCAGAATGGAAGTGCTTTTCACAAATCTTGTAATTGTGTAGTGCAGTTAGGTCTAAATCTGCCCTGGAAATAGCAGCCAAATATCCGTCTCTCCTCTTTTTCCGTAGTTCAAGTTCTGCTTCTCCGTATCGATCAGTCACAGTAGGAATACCGTAGAAAGATATTCCGCTGCCATTGTCAGAACGACTTGAACAGTCGACTATCGCGCATAACACCATTGCTACCTGTGCAACAAAATGGCGGCTTCGTAATTTCAATCACGTGATGAAAACTCTCTATAGGCTACCATGCACACGTGATAGCTAAAAAAATTGGCGGTGCAACTTGGCGCTCATATGGTGTTTGCCGCCTTTTTTGGTTTAGTGCTTTCAAGTTTGGTAGATTTGTTCAAGCTTGGTGGCCTCGTTGGTAGCTCAATAATGTCCGAGACGATGTCGTCCACTGACGTTGACCAGCTTCAGAGCGAGATTCCGAACGAACTCAACGAAAGTATGTGAAATTCTGAAAGGTACGTAACTAGCTAGCTATACTAAAGGTTAACTCATTTGGCACACAGCGAGGAACGGCGTAGTTGCAGACTATGTCTGTCTAGTTGAAGTGACAACAGCAGTTCTAATCTTAGTCAAAACTTACTAGCAGCCCTGTTGGATGCCCCGGCTGTACTCTCCAGGTCTCATTAACGGACTGGATTGCCTAAAAACATTGTACAGTACCCGGTCTTGTCACATAGCTTTAAAAATTGTTCACACAACTTGCCATCTTTCACGGCAAGTGTCTTCCACTTTGTCAGTATACATGTAGCTTGTTGATGTGTACAGCATTATACAGCAATGTGATTTTTTATTTTTTTTTGTAGAGAATTACATTGATGGTAAAGAATTCTTACAGTTGAGTCAGCAGGACTTGAAGGAAATGATACCTGCCATAGGCATTGTAAAGAAGCTGTTGAGGCTTATTTCAAAGGTATTTTAGGTGTATGTAGTAGCCGTCTTATTTATAGGTATATTTTTAAATTTATTTATTAATGTTTTACAGTACAAGTATTCACTGAAAGCCATAAAATTAATTACAGTATCGGAAAAAAGAAACAAACTATATTCCAGTGTAAAGCCATACTTAAGTAACCTAATTATTGCATCTGTGACTGGTCTCATGGGCTAGGCTTGAAACAGACTCTCAACAATTAGACAATGGCATGCAGAGAATGCTTTGAGGTATGCAGGGTTTTTACTCTGGTAAGACACCTTGCCACAAACTTTGACACATAGATTACATACTGGATTCCTAACAAGTTTAAGATTTCAGTCACATGGGCCATTGTCTAAACAGCTAAGACATGCATTGCTAGGATTCTCCCTCAGGAATGATGTAATAATCAGCCTCGGCTCGCATCAGTGATTATTCTTTGGGTTGTTTATCCACTGAAGAATCCTAGCACTGCATGTCTTACCTAGGCATTATCTGGTTCTTCTAAAGCTGGAGAGACTATTAACTTACAATTTTTGTATAAATCAAAAAGATTGCATGTGCACTAATTTATTAGAATATTTGCAAAGCACATGTAATAGTGGGTGATACATGGCTATTCTCAGTGTTAAATTTTTAGCTATAACCAATATCGTCTTCACCAGGGGAGATTTCAAGATGTTCTAATAGAGCAGTCCAATACTCTTATAGGAAAATCATTGCACTACCATGTATTTCACAACCACTTAGCAAGATCTTGAGAATTAGCACTGACCCGTACTCTGTATTTGCAATAAACGGTACTCATGTATGATAATTTTATGATGTTTAGGCATCCCACGTAGCTACGTATATACATTGTGAGTTGAGGCTGTATTTGATTGCTTGAAGTTTAATTGTTGACATAATATTATGTATGTAGTGTTCATGAAAAGTTTGCAGTAATTGTAAATATGATTTTTATATAGGATGATATTCCTGCTTTGTCATCTGTTGATACGTACAGTCCAACTCCATGTAGTGATCAAGGTTCGACATGTTCAACACAGTCTGTTGCTTCGTGTACATCAGGAAGTCTGTCCGCAAGCAGTTTTGAAATACCTTCTCACTGGAGACCAGAGACGGATGCCTGTATTAAGAGAAAGGAGCTAACACGAGAAAGTCGGAATGATATTGTTAGAACCTTGGTTACTCTTACAATTTCTAAAGTGGGTTCGAAGCCATCCAGAAGCAACTGTGAGCAGGTTGCCAGACTCCTTATCCTTAAATATCCATATATGAAGGATGATATAGGTGATGGCTATGTAAGTTATGTTATGCAATTGTACACATATTAAAGAGTATAATTTGTACATTTAAATAGCAATAACTGTCTATTTTTAATTTTTCCTATCCTGAGTGCTGTGTTTTCCATACAGCACGAATTTGTGGTGCTTTAATTAATACTTGGATGGTTTTGCATGGGAGGAACAATGGGTATAAATACTCGTGCATATTGTATGCACTCATTCAGAGATAAAACAGTTTGTTTACCACATATCTATGGAATAACTGCCATATTAACAAAACAACACACATTTTGTCATTGTATGGCCAATGGAGTACAACTGCCGCCGTTGATCCTCCCGTGCAAAGTACACAATATGGTAGTGATTTTTGTAACTTCACGTGTGCAATCTAAGTTGCTATAGTGCATTAAATTCTGGCATTTTCTAGCAATGCATAGCATTTGCCACATGGTTATATTCAGCTGAACACTGGTGGAATGATTACTAGATGATGATGTATTGTCCTCCAAGTTTCCATCCACTATATTTGTACTTGTATTTCGTTTTTTGTAATTAGTTTGTGTACGTTTTTGTATGGAAGAACAGCTATACCGAATATTGGAGCTAAAATAATAAGCAAGAATACAAGTACTGTGGACTGTATACATGTACTGCAGATTTACGCTACAGTGGATTGGTTGCTTCTTGCAACATTGGAGAGTAAAATGCATAGAGCATGGTATGGCTTCTTACGTGGCAATTAGCCAAAAGATACAGAAATTTTGAACCAATCCGATATATTCCGATATGTTGAATCTAAACACCGATACTGATCTGATATACCGATATAAATTTAGAAACCAAATGGAGATGTCAAATTAAACTATATTTATGCACTTATAACCACTGTAAGATCACTGGCAATGCTTCGTTGCCTATGGTGGTGTGGCCTCTATTATGTGGCCTCTATTATGTGGCCCAGACAACAAATATTTTAATGGATACTCCTGCTAAGATTACTCTCCATTTTAATGGCTGGTTGTTCTAGGTTGTATTCTCTGGTTCATTCCATGGTTTCTTTTAAAACTCACTAATTTGATTGTTGATTGTATGATTGGTAAACGTTATAACAATAAAACAGTAGCCATGTGTGTGCACTTAGATGGCTTCTCGTAGCATAGTGTTTTGCAATAAGCAAGAAAGTCACTGTTTCCCAGTCTTGTTAGCTGTATTACATCGCATAGTCAGTGCACACTGTCTTTAAGACAGCCCAGTTGTACTGTATATCGGTATATCGTATCGGTTTTGGCAGTAATATTGATCCCTACCGATATTGACAAAAGTCTCCGTACCAGCAACCAATATGATATCGGTGTATCAGTACACCCCTACTAGAAACACAATTTTAATAATAAGAACTTTGTACTTCGGCCATGTACAGTTAAATCTTTAGCATATCTCATGCTTATTTTGACAATTTTCTGAAATTTGATGGCATCTTTTAAAATTATATTATATATACTTCTTGTATTTGTATGATGTATGAATTTGCTCTTATGTGAAAGTTTATTGCTGCAGACTTCATGGGTGGACAAAATGATTGAAAGAATCCGAAATTTAATCAAACTGGACAGAAAGAGAGGAGTTTCCATTGATCAATCACCTGCTCCAAAAAGAAGTAATAACAAGGACAAACTTCAAAGAAGGTACCCACTAACTCAGAACTCACCTATTGTGGATTTGGAGACTTTTGAAGAACACAACAAGGCTATGGTGGAAGAAATGAAAAATCGTACTCCTCGTGACCGGGTATTGCTTCCATTAATGAAAACCACTTTTCAGAATCAATGGGTTTATGTACGGAAAGATGCCACCAGTGTTAAGTCTATCATTACTGAATATCCATGCCTCAAATTTCCAGCAATTGTAAGCATGTACAGTAATATTGTTAAATGTTTATGTTGTTATTGTATACAGTTGGAGCAAGAATTAGCTATGATAACAGGGAGAGCAAATGTAAAAGATTCTTTTCTGAGGGAATGGGCTCGATATGTTCCAGCTATCATTGCATTGGGCAAAAAAAGCTCTAAGAAGAACGTCAAAGAAGTGCTGAAGACTGCTCGTGAAGAAGGTACAGTGTGACTGCTATTATTGCATATCATAGAAGTCTGTATTTAAAGTAATATCTTATGACCATGTCTGTTGGTAGTGATCCACCAATAAGAGATTTAACCGATTATCTGATACTTGAATTACATACTGGCCGATACCGATAACCGATCCGATGTTTATATTTACTCAATTTCTACATGTTTTATGCAATATTGCAATATATTTCCTTAATTTCTGTCTTGATTTCTTAAATATAATGTTAGGGTCAGCAAAATTAATCTGCCAAAACATCTACTAATAATTACCGATATTTCCAAAATTTGGCCGATAAATCGATTTCTGATGCTTTACCGATTAACCGGTGCATCACTATCTGTTGGTACAATTCAAAGTCTCATTTCTTGTTGAAGTCATGTTGTTTTACAGAGTTTTAATAGGTACTTGGTACATGAGGTTTAAAACACAATTTGCAAATAGTATACAGTGAATGTGTTTGAAGTCTAAATAAAATTACTCAGAAGGTGTCAAACTATTTTTATGGCCAGCTAGTAGGTCTCTTTGTGGATTGTAAGATCTCAGAGGAGGGTGGACAAGCGCACGTGAGTGCATACATTTGTATTAAAAGTATAACCAAGCCTTCAGCGAAGTTTAAATGGGTACCATTCGAAAGTGTGCTTCACGTTTAGTATATTTAGCCGGTCTGCCCCACTCTTCCCCACTATTCCCAACACGTAAATCACCCTTGAATTTATAGAAGATCACGTGTGCAGTAAGTTTGTCGGTGGAATCGATGCGTTGCACTCTAGCGACACCTTATAAGCTTCTATTCGAGCCCAACAATCGTTGAAGAAGGTATTATGATATACAATATGCCTCCTATGCTCGCTCCCATGGAATTAAAGAAAGGAAAGCGGACGCCGCTAGCGTGTCCTCATGGAGAATCAAGCAGGAAATAGGACATCTTTGTACTCATTTTCTTCCGTTTGTCACAAAAAGCACAAGATAAATTAGTGTGGCTGTTGCTAAACAGGTTTTATCACTTCATTTTAGTCTTGGTATTAGAAATATTCAATTAACGGTAATAATTTTCAATAGCGCTTATATCGTGTCCACCCTCCTCTGGTAAGATCTCTTTGTCTTCCAATGGTCAAAGCACACTATGCATGCCATGTTCTAAAGCACATGACCATTGTCATTAATGTATTTTTATTTCTACTTTCAGATGGTGATGATATTTTAGCTCTGAGCATACTAGTGGAGTTGTTAGCTCCGAAAAATGCCAAAGAGACGATCAAATTTGTTTACACGGAGTATCAAGTATGGTTCTATGAATAATGAAACTGCAACTATGATATTTATTGTTTCTTGTGTAGATATCCACAAGAGTAGAGGATGCAGCAAAGTCACAGACATCATATGCAGCACCACGAATAGGAGGGTACCTTGGTGTAGGTCCAGATGACCAATTTTTTGTTTTTGTGGAAAACATGACTCTCTGTCAGTGTTCAACATTGCCAGATGCCATCTTTCTTACGTTTTCAGCATACTATTCATTTTACCTTGAGTACTCAACCCAAACCAAAAGCTTTATGTGGTTTCTTCAGGATTATATCTTCTCCTATCCTGATAATACTGACCGCAGTGCATCATATTTGGCAGTCACGTCAGATATTAAACGTAACCTGTGTACATAAATATATCTATTGACAAACAAGACTGTACTCATATATAACATCTTTACAGGCTGTACTAGTTATGTTACGTATATGCCATGTTGTAAAAGTCTATATATTTGTTCATGATTACTGTTACTAAGAGATAATATTATGTTGTCACTATGTAAACAATTACAAGACTGTTGTTTAATCCTTGATGACGATTTGTGACTTGTATACTATGTGTGATAAATACTAAAGGATTTATAATATGCTACCAATTCACAGAAAGCAAACAGTGGTGAGGCAGGTTATCATCTAGGTACAAACAACAACAACACAACCAATTGTAACAGTCATTATTACCAACCATATGGTATAAGTAACTTTCTGGATGGTTATCATAGCTAATTATAAGGAAGGTAAATAGTTCATTCTGTAAGTAGTAACTAACCACTGGTATTGTGGTTAACACCACCACTAACTGCAGGCTTTTTAACCTAATACTGAAGTGGTTACTTTAATTCCTGCTATAGTTAAAGCAACACCTGGTGGTTATTATTACCTGCCTTGATGGAGGTACTTTCAACCCACACAAAGTTGTTATAACATTTTGGATCTTGGTTGATGTTACCAACCTTAGGTTAAAGTTACCTCTTCACATAGATGGTTCCTATAACCTTTAAAATAAATGGTTACTTCTACCTAAAATTTTGGTTACCTGAGTTTCTGGTAAAACTACCCATTTTTTTGGGTTAAATCTACCTTTCAGTTTTTACAGTGCAACCAGTCAATTGATCATCATTCTCACCCTGTACATTTTCATCAATATCATCATCACTAGCATCAAATCAGTCTCTGAGTTCGACCCTGACTCTAAGTGATGCAACTTTGCAGGCGTTGAAGAGACAGAGGCATCATTTCATGGACCATCTACAATGCTCCAGATTCCTCCCTGATATCTGAAGGGCACAATTTCAGTCAATTAAAATGGACCACTAAACGCTGCCTCCTACCTTGGCAGCGCTTAATCCTATAAGTCACATCAAATATTTCCTTAAGAATCTTGAAGGGTCCACTCCAAGGGCGATGTAGCTTCTTACAATAGCCACGAGGAACAACAGACCTATACAACATAACCAAATCCCCCACATTGAAGGGCTTGCCATGCCTTTTACGATCGTACAACTCATTCTGCTTATGCATATCTTGCTGTAGTCCCATTCTTCTCTGCACCTGACAATAGGCCTCTTGTATAATCCTACCCTGCTGAGATAAAAATCATTAACATTCTCTGTAATCTTACCAACTTCACACAGCAGGTCTACAGGTATCCTTGCCTTTCTCCCAAACATAAGAAAGAATGGAGAATATCCAGTTGTAGACTGAATACTGGTATTATATGCCATACAGGTAGCCCTCAGGTGAGATTCTTAATCTTTATGATTTTCAACTACAGTTGCAAACACGCTCAAAATTGCATGGTTTGCCATTTCCACTAATCCGTCCCCTTGTGGATGGTATGGGGTAGTACGGGTTTTCTGAATCTGTAATAGTTTACACAACTCTTCAATGATTTTACTTTCGAATTGTCTGCCCTGGTCTGAGTGAAGTCTATCTGGCAAAGAGAATCGATAATACATCTCATTTAACAATTTACAAGCAACTGTCTTGGCTTCCTGATTAGGTATGGCCCATGCTTCCAACCATTTGGTAAAGTAGTCCTCAGCTACCAAAATATAACAGTTTCCATGTTCATTCTGAGGAAAAGGGCCCATAATGTCTACAGCAATCATTTCCATAGGGTATTGAACCTTAACAGGCTGCAAAGGAGCTCTGCCATGTGGTGGTGTCGTTTTCTGAGAAATACACTTGCTACAAGTATCACACCAACTCTGAACATCATTAAAGTGCCCCAATCTTTTTTTCAACTTTGCAACCGTTTTCTCTACTCCAAAGTGCCCACCACCAACATCTTCATGGACTCCATGTAATATCTCTTTCTTAAGACTATCAGGTACAATCAATTGGGCCACTACACTGGTACCAGCCACATTCTCAAAAAGTCAACATAAAATCCCATCCTTAACCAACAGTTTATCCCAAAGCTAAACCATTTTTCTCCATTTCGGTCCTCCATGAGTAGATGGAGGCAAATTGCCAGCTTCCTTAGCTCTCAGAAAGGGTCCCACCAGGCTATCCTCCAACTGCTGGTTTCTCAGGTCTTGAAAGGTGTAAGTAGGTGATAGGATGTAGTGGCTACCATCTGATCAATCAAAGCATCCACATCTTGATCACAAGGGAGGAAGGATAATGCATCCGCATTATTATGCAACCTGCCACTACAATGTGCTGTTTCAAAATCAAATTCATCCAACTGTTCTAACCAGCGAGCCAAATGACCCTCTGGCTCTTTAAAGTTCCTAATCCACAACAGTGAGCTAGATCTGTACGTAGTTTGAATCGCCTTCTGCAGCAAATATGGTCGAAACTGATTCAGAAATGTAACCACTGCTAACAACTCCTTATGGGTAACTCTGTACCTCCTCTCAGCCTTAGTTAAGGAACGACTCGCATACGCCACAACATGTTTTTCACCATTGTGTTCCTGAGAAAGAACTGCCCCAACACCTTGGTTACTAACACCTGTGTCCAATCCTTAGAACAGTCAGGAAAAGCCAGTGCTGGTGCAGATACCAAAGCCCTACGTAATGCCTCAAACAATTCCTAACATGTTGGATATGGTTTGCCCAATTGAGGAGGGTGTTCGTCAATCATGACACCCAGCTGCAGGTAAGTGGCATTTTCAGATCAATGGATTTGATGTTGTTTCATAAAGTATGTTGAATCAGTTGTTAATATCCTGGTAGTAATCTTGAGGAGTACAGATTTTGCTAAAATTGAAAAATATTTACCAGTTTCCATTTCACTAAGGCATCGAAGTCTCTCTGCAATGCTAAACAATCCTCAGTTGTTTGAATTTGTCTAAAAGGAGTATATCATCAGCATATAGTCGTATTTGAGAGTCACAAGAGCTGGCCAAATCATTGATGCAACAAATAAATAGTGAAGGACCCAATACTGTACCTTGTGGTACACCTGAGATGACCTCACACTGTTCGCTAGATATGCCATTCAAAACCACTTGCTGTTGCCTATGTCCAAGGAAATCTTTTATACAATCAACAAGTTGCGGGCATATTCTGTAATGTTCAAGTTTTTATAAGTCTTTCAAGTGGGACTTTATCAAAGGCTTTGCTGAAATCAAGAAATAGTGCATCTATTTCCCCACCGTTGTTGAGTATAGTTGCAAATTCGTGAATGGTGTGAATAAGTTATGTTTCACAGAACTTCTTTTTCTGGAAACCATGTTGCTCTTCCCGAATAAGTTGGTATTTCTCCAAATGAGAGCTGATGGAAGAATAGATGACGTGCTCTAAGAGTTTACAGCAGATGGAGGTTAAGCTATTAGGAAGTAGTTTGATGGAAATTTACAGTCTCCCTTCTTAAATACAGGCACTACAATAGCATGTTTCCATTCAGATGGAAGGTGACCTTGATGTAAAGAGGCTTTGACGATTGACACAAGATATGGTGTAATATAATCTACAAATGATTTTTAAAATGAGATGGAATCTGATGCTTTGTTAACTTCTAGAAAAATTTTGACGCCTTCTGGGTTGATGCTGATGGGTTCCATTACTGGAATTGGTAAATTTTCAATGGGTGGTACAGAGCTTAAATCTTCTTTAACAAAGACAGAAGAAAAGCAGTCATTTAACAATAGTTGGTGTATCAGAGATCAGAGTTTCTCCTTGTGATAGGGATGGTATGCCACAGTAGTCCTTCCTTTGATTCTCCATAATTTCTTTGTTGTTAAGTGTGTTCCGGGAGTAACTAAGTATTGAATGTGTGGGTTGTGAGCTTGCTGACATGCACAGTGAACTTCTTTCTTCATCTGTCAATACCTCTGCCAGGCATCACTAGACTTAGACTTTCAAGAAAAGTTATATATCTATATAACATAGCCTAGCTTATAGACCAATTCAAACTATAGATGACCATTGTATTTTACAGGAGGATTTATTATGGATAGAAGACTCAAAACTCAACTTTAATTAATAGTTATACCATGGCCACAAGGGATTTGCCTAATATATATGCCCTAGCCCGAAGGCTGCAGGCCCGAGGGCGTGGGCACATATATCAGGCAAATCCCGAGTGGCAATGGTATTATATACTACTCTGGTATGCTTATCTAATAGGTGAAGGAAGGCAAACATGCATTCACCATATCAAGACACACGATAGTGTGTTGTGTGGCCCAAGAAGCCGGTGCGCCACACCATGGGTATATTGACAGGAAGAAAGAAAACGTCATTTTCACACCTTTGTATCTCGGTGATACCTTATCCGATTGAACTTAAATTTGCTGAAGAGTTGTCCGCCAGCTAGGGGAATCCACATTTCAAATTTGAAGGAAATAGCTCAAGCCATTTCCGAGATATGAGCAGCCAAAATTTCAGTTGTTTTTTTCTTCTTATTCCTCTTCTTCGTGTTTTCGCACACTCGCAAAAAGTGCTATAAAACGCAAACGCGTACTTCTATCGCCTTGTAATTTGACACACAGAAGGGCAGTCCAAAGGTGAATCCTAGTATCACATTAGGTGCAAATCCGATGAACGGTTAAGGATTTATGACCAATTATTCGCGCAAAACAAGATCGATTTGTTGTTACGCCAAAAGGGTAAACCGCTTCATGGAATGAGTTGAAAATTGCTATGTAGATGGAGTAACCATCATAGGAGTGCCTTTTGGTGGTTTGAAAGGAATCGAGATAAAGACCATGGAGATATGACACAAAATTCAACCTGTGTCAAAATTATGCAATCGATTTTTATGAATAAAAAGTATTAGTTTTTACGCCTACTAGGCAAACTGCTTAGAGCAATGAGCTGAAAATTGGTGTATAGCTGGAATAATCTTCATAGAAAGTCCTTGCAGTAGTACAGAAGAATCGGATTACAAGCCACTGATTATGATTCGAAAGCCAACTCCGTGTAGCAAATGCGAGATCGAGATACTCTAATAGAACAGTCACCCTAATAAAGCATTTAGCTAGTTCATGACTTACTCCATTATAGATTTCTATTACATTGCAAGTTATGCTGTAGGGTGTTCAGCAACAACCAGTTAATATTGTAGACAGTTCAGCTACAAGCAAGTCACCCTGTAGAGAGTTCAGCTACAAATAACCTAATCCAAAACAGCCAAGCTGTAAAAAAAGACTGCGGCCTACAAAAAGGCTATGGTGAAAAAAGATGAAATCCAAGGTGGCGGCCAAGAAATGGCTGTGATGGTAGGTTAATGGTAAAAATTTTAATAACGACAATTCAGGTGAACTTGGTGCCACTTGGTCTTGGCACAAAATTCACCTGAATTGTCGTTATTAAAATTTTTACCATTAACCTACCATCACAGCCATTTCTTGGCCGCCACCTTGGATTTCACATCTTTTTTCACCATATCCTTTTTGTGGGCCGCACTCTTTTTTTACAGCTTGGCTGTTTTGGATTAGATCTAATTTATTAGCAAATGTCCCATTTTTTCAGATGAAACGTTGACAACACAAATTCATCATTATTTTTGTTTAATTGAAACTGTTATGATAACAAATTAAATAAATTAAATATTGCAAACGTTACGTAGCTAAGTCCTGTGCAATATATAACAGCTCTGGAACTTAGATTGATACAAAGTGTGTAATTTGCATTTGACTTACATTAAATTGATTGATGTATATTATGTATAGATACACTGATTTTTAGGCCATGCTGTTATTTGTCCGTTTATTAAAATAATCATAATCAAAGGGAGTGGAAAATATAACTCTAGTTTCTGGCAATATCTGCGTTATTTCCATTTTGATGTAGTCTTGTGGAATAGCTTTCCCGTGCACATGGTCTCCATCTAGAATTCTTCCCAACCCAACAATGTTAAAGTTCTTTAAAAGTTTAACAGATGATCTTACACGAATAAGTGGCTGATCATTCCTGCAACTTGTACTGGCAACAGAGCTGGTGGCAACAGCACTATAGTATTGTTGTAGTGCGTATGTGTGATCATGATCAGGACTTGGAGTGATATGCAATCAGCTACACTTGACTCTGTATATGGATCCTTTGGTACCTCTTGATTAGGATCCACAGTAGTACTGGCACTATAATTATACATATGTACATAAAATATTGTTCACAATAAAATATATATAATATTATGCACAGGCCTATATCTAAGATATACGGTGATAATTATCAAGGCAAATTTGCAAGATCTCAGGAATTATTTCCTTTGATGATCATGACCTTGCAGGAAAATTTGCATGCCGTGCATAAAATAGACAACTGTCATACATATGATGTTATCCATTATAGCCAGGCCATTTGTTTTACAATAAGCAAAATTACTGTGTAAAGATATTATGCCCTTCTAAATTGTTGCTTGATACTTCGCAACGATGATCCCAGCTACAGTTTATAGTATCTTCCAGATAGAACAACTACATATATATGGTATCACAAATCCTATCCAGTAGTGAAACTATGACATTTCATACCAGGCACATTGATCAATGAAACATTGCATATATGCTTTAACCTTTAACATACAATATTGATACTTGGCAGATGCAGTGATTAGAACAAGTACACCTATTCTGTTGCATATAATTATACACCATCCCATAATATTTCACATCCAAGGTTTGTACCAACATGCAAACAGGTATTATAGATGGGACCATGGGTTGGTGCAACCTTTACACACTAAATAAAAATAACAAAATATTCAACACACCATCGTACGGATGATTCTCCTACTGCAGTACCCAATCCATTGTTTCCATTGGAGCCTAGAAAAGTAGGATATATTTACTAATATAAGCACACCTAAACGTATGCTCTGTACATGCAAGCAAGCATAAACAAACAAACACATAGCATATATACACAAGGAAATTAAAAATTCAACAAATTTGAAGAGTCAGATAAATTCTTAATTCAAATTTTTTTGATGTCAAAATTTCTCTTGCACATTCTGTACGTAATTACTATGTTGATAAATTTTTCGTGCATGTTTACTGGACTACAAGAATATTCTTTGTTTTATTGCCCTATGTGGCCAGACTTGATAACAAGCAATTTTTAAAATCGATCAACTTTTAGTACTATGAACATTCTATAGTGGTAACATGCAGTTTCTTCACAAACGTGTGCTTTTCCATCTGATAGAAAATATTAATTATGTACATGAGAAAACTTTGTTCTAACTAATTTTTAATCTAATAGACCACCAAAACAAGATGACAGTTAACTAAACGTGCCTCCTTTATACAAGAAGCAAGCTATACTTAATGATGATAGTGTTCTAGTCCAATAATCCAGTTCAGTGTATGGACATACATAGTTATGCAGCAGGTATTGTATGTGAATTAACAATATACCTTTATTGCATGCTGATATTATGACATGGACATGGCCTAATTGACCAAAGTAATTGCATGCTCTCAATCTTTTTATTCAACTTATATATACAACATTAACATGAGGCAGTTGACATACATGTAACCCTCAAAAGATCTTTCCTGGCTATTATTTCTTTTAAGGTAGCTAGTCCATATGAAGAAGGAGGTTTCAAAATAATCCCTTCTGGTAGTCCGTCCATTGCGATACCGTACTTAGAAATATACTTGTACGGCATTACTGCTTTGGGATCATTAGTATATACACCTATATAGATATATGAACAGGTGATCAAATTCAATACAAACATAGTTAAATATCAAACAATTTTACTGAAATACAACTGGGAATTGCTCATGCTCTGTATTAAGGCTGAACTGTCACGCATGCTGCTTACACTGCAAAGGAAATCTTGAATCAAAGTATAGAGTACAGGCTGTCTGTGGATCTAGTCGCCACCTGGTAATGGAGTATACTCTATACTGTTTAGAATTTTTTATTGCAAGCATTGTGGTACAGGAGTCAGAAACTTGAACCTAAAACCATGTTGAATGCAGAAAATATCCAGGACAATAAATCATTATATTATGTGACTGGATTTGACAATTTGACACAACTAGGCTTCCACACATATCCGTTAATACCTTTGAAGGACCATGACTCAATGTGGGAGTATGCTATCAGTTCCAAATTTGGATCTGTTATTACATAATGCAATGCATGCATGTACTGTGTGAAAATTGTAGGTGAATAGTATACTGAGTTGTCAAGTTACTAGTAATTAAAGTTGAAGAATTGGATGTGTGTGGAAGCATGGTTTTATCAAATCCAGTCACAATATACACACACACACATACATATACAACATATAGGCCAAAGGGGGTTTAACATCATCAGTGATGTTTGTTTTACATCATGTAATAACAGCTTAATTGTTTGTTGTTGTTTTTTTAGCAGGATGGTTCTTCTATCATCAAGAACAATTCAGCTATGCAACATTACTTATAATCATCAGTGGCCAAAATTTTGGAAATATTAACGTTGTTGCTCACTGAAATTTTTAGCTACAATTCTACACCAGGTGGGAGCTATACATACACAGCAATGAAAACGCATTGATGTTTTTTTGTGTTATTCAATCACATATCATTGTTTATTTGAAATATTTACCAAGGAAGCAAGAATTGCTATTTGAAGATGTATGTACATAGGGGTATAACTATATACGTACATGTAAGCCATATGAAGGAAAGATTAAAGTTGTGGAGGAAATTTTGACTATAGATTCATGTATGGGGAGTTGCAATAATCGTTAAACATGCATGGGCAAGGATCAATATTCTAAAACATGCAGCAGTCCCAGGATACAAACTGCTACACAGGATAGTTAGCAATGTTGTTGTAGTCAAGTGGTGGACTATAGCTAGTCTTCTTATATCTTGCATTATATTAGTCTTAAGTCCTGGTGTGCTCCTAATAATTATACTGATTTCAGATCTTTCAAGTTGAGTGGTATACAAAATTGTTCAAGTGTGTAGAGGAAGAAAATTTATCCTTGGGAAAGCTGAGTGTGGAGTTTGGGTGGCCTGTGGTTTGACTCCTGAGGGAGTTTTCCTTTCTTTTGCTCTTTTCTGTTTCACCTTAGGATGTCAATATAGCTAGTGCGGGACGTCATAAACCCTGCGATTATATCACAACTTCCCTGATTCGTAACTTTTTGATGCTACATGCTAGACACTTCCAATTTAAAATACATAATCACAATGCATTGGTCATTTTCAGATATTAAGAACTTGCATTTATAGTGAAGTTTGAAACTTTTTATTAGAAAACCACCACTGGCATGGCCAAAATTTCCCATTTTAATTTTTTTTTTGAATAAGGGGGTATTGAAAACTGCTAGTTATTTTACTGAGCAATGCTACTGATGCTCCAAACCAATCTGTAAGACAGAATTTTGATTTATGCTTTTCCTTGGGATTTATTCAGTTTTTTTTTTGAAACATTAAGCTGTTTTTTTAATACAATTTTTGTTTAACGGATGCCACAATTACTTTGCAACTTGGTATGAATGAAGATAAGGTAACATACTTTAAATCTGAATGACAGTTTTGGAATATTGTTTAAAATGATGCAGTTAGCTTGTTGTAGCCAACCAGGGGTATACACGACACTGGCTTTTATTACATCTTTTTAGTGATTTCCCACCTAATTTCTACCCGAAAGTTGGTCTATAAGTTTTTCTCACCTTCCAGTACTATATGCTCTGATCATGTGAATGATTACAGAATTAATTTTTCTAATCATACATAGCTGACACTTTGAAATGTGCTGGTTAAAATGGAGCCTGGGTCATTCCATGTCAAATCACCGAGAAATTGTAGGGTCACCTCTTAGATTTTGACGATACTTGGTGTGTTTGTAGTACCTATGGTGCTCATCACCCATACCAATTTTTAGCATCATACACCACATAGTTTCTGATTTATGACCACAAATATTTTGAATATTTCATAAAAAATTGGCTCGTCTTTAGCTACAAAATCAACTGTAGCTCACCACTGTGTTACTATTTTGAAATAAAATTTTCAGCAATTAAAGACTGTTAATTGGTCTCTCACGTAATCCATAAACTATGGGATATCAATTTAATTAAAGTTCATAAAGGCTACATTAAAAACTTTAATCCTTAATATTTCAAATAGTGCTGCTTCAAATTCTTTGAATTTTTAATAAATAATAATTAGGTTATGGTCTATTGTTGGTAAAATTTTTGTGGTGGGGCCACAATGGGTTCAAGAGATATAATTAAATATGTGACCGGATCTTGGAAAACCTACCTTTTGGGCACAAGCTAACTTTTTGGGAAAACTCAATTGAAAATTTGAGCAATATTATTTTAATTGATTTTTTTGCACATTTGGATAAAGCAACTATTAAACCTTCTTGCTGTGAAGTTTCACACCCAAAGTTTCTTTTTCCTAGGAGATATGGATGATTAAATCAGACCATGTCATAATTTCACATGCGTGGGACAACAAGTAACTTACAAATTGGGTGATTTGTTCAGGTGCTGCAATGGCTAAAACTTAGTCTTAGACAATGATACATGGCATGTAATTGCAGAAAAGTACCAAGAATACTTCATTAATCTATCAAAAATGTCTTTTAAAGTATTTTAGATGATAAGAATGGAATTATTAGTAAACAAAGTGATTTGTCACCATTTGTCAAACTTAATCACCCACAGAACTCAATACATTACCATAAAAGTTAGTTTGTAATGTACAGGACAGAAAATCGGCCATATCTCAGGAATGCTTAAAGATATTAAGCTGAAATTTTAATATAAGATAGATGAGCACCTAGTACCTCATTTAAACTATAAAACAGAGAATTGACCCATGTGCCAAAAAGGTAGGTTTTCCAAGATCAGGTCACATATGTTGTGATATGTAGTGGAATTTTGTAGTCTATTATTGCTATATGGGAGTGTACACCTCTAATAACCACTCCTGATAAGGCCATGCCAACTTTGTTTTACACAATGAAGGTGTCCAAGTACAATGCAATCTGTATTAGTGACCACCTGTATTGAAAGACCACCTTTGTGTTGCAAAGATTTACTGTACGGGTAATTCCATATCAAGTTTTGCACATTACCCCCTCAAAATTGGACAAAATTGGTGTGTGGGTATCCCAAGTGGTCATATGTGTCCGTTCATCCATTGTTTGTATGGCTTCCCAGAAATGGTTTATTTATTATCAGATTCTCTTTTGCTGCACTTGTGATCATTCAAAGCAACATAACTTGAATGTTTTTAAAATGAATTGCACCACTTTAAAGCACAGTATAGCTACGGCAGGCACTAGTTGATCCAGAAAAGTATCAAAGGGGCCGGTGGTCCACGTTGTCAGTATTACTCATAAAAGTGTCATATCAGCAGTTTACTGAAGACTGTTATGCCAAACAATGTATAGACTTGATCCATGGCCTCAGACAGCTTGCAGTGTAGACAGTTACCTGAGGAGCTCCTTAGGAGTGCACCTAGCATGCAAAGCATACCTGGCTTTCAGGGGCATGCTCACCTAGAGAAAAACTAAAACATTAACTTGACTTCCTGAGATTAAACCTAGAAACAGGTTTGACTTTTAACTGAAATCGGCAATGCTGGGGATTTAGTATATATGATGATACAATAATCATTTTGTGATTTAACTATATAAACAGAAGAATGTGTACTTCAGATATTAATGAGTTCATCATCTTTTCAGCAAACAAATGCATAAGTATCTGCTGTAACTAAGTAGCTATGTAATTGTATGACCATACATGGAGGGTGGCTAACTAGTTTGCAGTATGTACTTTATTATTTCAGTAACGTCAATGCATGTATGTAGTTCCATGCAGTGGGTGGCTATAGACATCCCATCCATCCCCCTTGGATCAGTCCCTGTATGGTAGTACCATGATATCATCATGACATAATGCATGCATGTTTGATGAACATGGCAGGCGTGAACTTGCAGTATACAATAATGAAAGTAAAATCATGTGCAGTATGTAAGCTATACATGTTTTGGTACAAAAAGCCAAGTATTTACAGCTATTATCAGTAATTACGTAGCTAACTATAGCTATTGATTTCATGGATCTCCTCTACAGTTAAGGTATAATGTTTATATATTATATATATATCACACAGTGTAAACGTGTTGACTGCTGATCTGTAGTTGGACTAATCATGCAGCACATATAGTAAAAATGTGCCTCCTTCTGGTTTTTTTTGTTGAAAGTTATGGAATTACTGTGCACTGATAGCTACCATTGTGTTTTCTTATCCCAGGTATAACTATGTTCATTCAGTCACTGATTCTAGGAATTCAACTGGTACAATTAGCTGTTTGTGATATCTATTACGTGGTACCTGATAATCATCATTTTACCAACATTAACACATATACTCTACAGCACTACCTTAACAACACCAGTAAATACTTTGTCTCTGGAACAGAGTTGCATTTTTTGGCAGGTAAATATTACCTTAATACAAAATTGAAGCTAGAAAATATTGCAAATTTTTCACTTATTGGAAATCAGCCAACCGGTAAAATTTATACAATTATAAATTGCACACCAGGTGGAGGTATTACTATTGTTAATAGCAAAAATGTCTTGGTCAGCAACATTGTGATGCAAAAATGGGTGTCACATGATAATAATGTAGTAAATCTGCAAGTATTGGACTGTTATGGAATAAACATAACTAATTTTCATACATTTTCATATCCGTATGCAAACAGATGTAGTCTATATGTTGAGAATGTTTTTACATTTTTAGTTCTCCGCAACATTGTGTCAGACTGTCTTGTAGTGAGCTATACATATTTGTATTGGTTTGACAAGTATGTATATATGAATGCTGCAGTAGAAATAAGTAACTACAAAACCATTATAGCAATGCCATCATATGCACTTTCCATCTACTCCATGCAAATTTTATTTGCTGGCAGTTACAATATAACAATGAAAATATCTGATTCTAATTTCAATTCTTGCACAGCAATATCAATTCAAGATAAAGACGACTACAACGTTCCCTATTATAAAGAATGTTTGATTAGCATCATCAAGTGCAAATTTACCTACACAGAAGGTAAATGTAAGGATAACTTTCCCACTGGTGAAAGTGTGATTAGAATAGATCGCAAAAAACTTGTCACGGGTATGTGTGGAAGGTATGTGTTAATTTTAGTAGAAAACTGTATATTTTCTTCATATGAATATGGATATATTCGTATTATTAAAACTGATACAGCTGGCTGTTTCGAAAATAAAATTCCAGCATGCTTAAATGTGCTGATTAAAAATACTACGTTTTTGCAAATCACTTGTTACCACCATATAATTGATATCTTTAAGACTAACATGTATTTTGAAGGACCAGTGATTTTTAGTAACATACGTAGTAAGTTTATTATCAAAGCGATAAGCAGTTATTTACAGTTTCACACCTACATTGAAATGACAAACAACTCTGTTGTTGAATTGATAGACACTACTGAAATATATCTTAAAGAAGAAACAACTCTTAACTTTACAAACAACAAAGCAAGATCGTTATTTTCATTACCAAGAGAGACTTTAGTTCCATTATCATTCAGGGAAACCATACCCATTGAAATGTTGGTTTGGCCATGTTTATTTCAGTATTTGAGTACACATGGAATGGTTGATAGTATAAATGATAATAAGTCACTACTACTAAAGTACTACATTCTGGTTTCCGGCAATGAAGCATGGAATTTTTTAGATGTTAAGTACAGGACATCATATTGCAGCTGGCAACCAAACACTGCATTTGAAAAGATATATCCACAATATGTAAATCAAAAATTTATTCATTTTCATAACAATACATTTACAAACTATGAATACAAAGAGATTTGTATATGTCACCACATGTACATGAATAGCAGTAACTGTACACAAGACAGTTTGGGTTCAGTATATCCTGGAGAACTCATTACTTTTCAGTTTACACTAGTTAATTCATACAGTGAAGGACTTTTGAGAATCGAGGACACTCCACAACGTGCTTGCAGAGGTCATACTGTGTCTATTGACCAGGTTATTAATAACAAAACATGTTCCATTGTAAAATACATTATGCAGTACAGAACAGGAGGTTATTGTGAGCTATATGTGACAGTTAGTGAGAAAGGAGTAGGCCATTATCATTACAATACTATCCGTGATACATATTATATTCTCTTACTCCCTTGTCCTATTGGTTTCACATTATCAAATATAGGACACTGTAACTGTGATCCTGTTCTAGTAAATGCATTAACATTTACTATCTGTGACATAAATAGTGGTACCATACTATGTCCTAGTAATGGCTGGATATCGGCTACAGCAGTTTACAACTCACACACGTATGATGTGTCACTGAAGTGTCCATTTGACTACTGTCTGCCTCACTCAACACACATTAACCTGTCCATCCCTGACTCATCATGCCAGTTTAATAGACATGGTTTATTGTGTGGACATTGTCGGCCAGATCTCAGTGCTGTATTTGGCTCCTCTAATTGCAAATACTGCTCTAATGGTTATTTATTGATAACTATACCATTTGCAATAGCAGGAATTACTCTTGTGTTTGTACTTTTTATTCTTAACCTTACAGTTACAGATGGAAATGTGAATGCATTCCTACTATACTTTAACATCATTAGTATCAACTCAGCATTTTTTTTCCAAAATGATATTGATTCATTTATATTTCCATATGCTTTCATCTCACTGGCCAACCTTGATTTGGGAATTGAAACCTGCTATTACAATGGAATGGATGACTATGCTAAAATGTGGCTACAACTAGCGTTTCCCACCTTCATCATCCTCATTGCTACATCACTTATTATAGCCAGTCGCTATTCTGCTATGATACAGAGAATTACTGCACGTAGAGCCTTACCAGTACTAGCCACATTGTTCTTATTATCTTACACTAAGATCTTGCGTACAGTATGCAGTGTGATGTTCTTCTACTCTACAATCACTCACCTGCCAGGTGGACAAACTAAAGTTGTCTGGTCAGTGGATGCAAATATTCCACTATTTGAAGCGAAGTTCACTATCCTCTTTATAGCATGTTTTCTGTTATTCCTTGCATTGATACCATTTAATGTAATATTGCTGTTCACTAGAACTTTGTCACAAGCAAAATTTATAAACTATTTCAAGCCATTATTGGATGCTTTTCAAGGTCCATACAAGGACCAATTCTACTACTGGACTGGCCTACAACTTGCATTAAGAGCTGTGTTCTTTGGTCTGTCAGCTTTGGATAGGAGCACTAATTTAACAATTAGCATTACCTTACTTGGTGTAATGATATCCATTCATGCTTATGTTCTTCCATTCAAAGATAAGACCAATAATGTTCTTGAGCTTTTTCTCTTACTAAATCTTCAAATTCTTTTCACAATGGCAAATTATTCTACTTTTAGTTTGAATGCCATTGCAGTTAATGTGTTGATAGCAATAACGTTCTTGCTGTTGATATACCTTGTACTTAGACATGGTTGTCTGCACATTTTGCAGCATGTGGATGTCATTAATTCTGCTAAAAGGATTAAAAAAATCTTTATTTTACTAAACAAGTCATCATCAGCAAACAGTATACAGCAAATTCAACTTAGACATGTTCCACCAGATGTGACATACAATTATAAAGAGTTTCAGGAACCTCTTGTTGCGCTATAGATCAATGTTAATAATGTACACAGTGTTTCAGTGTTATATACAAATTTGCGTATGTCAAACTGTTTATGTGACTAACTGGGCCTGCGAAAACATGGCATTTGAGCACATAAAATGTCTAATTTTTCAAGCTGTCATTGTTCATAATATTTGATTTGGCCATGAAATTTTCAGCCTTCTGACCCATTTATAATACAAGTTATAGAATGCAAACATTCTACCCCAGAACTGAGATATGACCTTCCGTGTGACACACAGCGTTGGGAGTATTAAATGCGTTACTTATGTAACGCGTTACGTAATATTATTACTTTTGTAGTAAACAAGTAATGTAACGAAATACGCTATAAAAACAGGTAATATAACTCAAGTTACTTTACTAACAAATGTAACGCGTTACCTAATTAATATAGTTACTGTAACGAGTCTAATATTACGTAATATTATTACTACAAGTAACGAAGTTACTGATCTCGTTAGTAATCCACTGAGTAACGCCTAGCCACAACGAAGTAATGAAGCCTACTGAATGAAGCTTACTCACCAGCTTCCTACTTATAACCAAGATTTGCACATCGCCCAACAACGCCATCATAAGGTGGTAGTTTCACACGTGACAGCTTAAAGCTGTGGACACAAAGTAATAGCTATAATATGTAATATTATTATAGTTACTTTATTTTTTGGGTAATATGTAACTGTAACTAAATAGTTCTGTTGCAAGTAATATGTAATATGTAACTAGTTGTTAAAAGTAACTTGCCCAACACTGGGACACATATACTGTTAAAACTAAAGTGCTATGGTGGAACCTATAGAGGTGCAGTCAAAACTTAACACTTCTAGGTGCTACCATAACATTTTTATGTGCTAGCTACCATAGCACTTTTAGGTGTTACCATAGCACATCAGTTTTAACAGTGTATGCATGGGCCTAGAAGTGAAGACTACTGTACAGAACTACGTTAGGTATGAAAATTAAATGTTGTATAGATACAAAAGTGTATTTTGAAAATGCTCATGTCTGTGTCTGCCCGTATCCGCTTTTCCAACCATCCAAGTATGCATTCCCTATTTTTGCAGGCCCGGTCACACTCAAACATGGAATATCTAACACAGTAATTATGGCTGGCTCCCTGTGGTACATGATGGAAGGTAGAAGCTGCAAAATTTTTGAAATTTTAAGGTTGTATAGAATGGTTTTTTTTTATTATTATATTATATTGTTTAATTAGCAGAGCCCGCCTGGGGCATAAGTGCTAATGTACATTAAAATCAAAAGTGATTGTATAATAATTGTTTAAAGCTGTCAATAGTTTGTTGGTTGATGATGTCTTGTGGTAATCCATTCCACTCTGGTATTGTTCTTGGAAAAAATGAGTATTAATTTATAGTTGTCTATTGATGTATGATAGTGTAGGAATTTTTGTTCATGATTAGATCTTGTAATGGTGACAGGTGATAATGTTGGTAAGTAGCTGTTAGGTATTTCGGTTAGGTTGTGGATAATCTTGTATAAAAGAGTTAATCTTGCACATTCTCTCCTTAATTGGAGTGGTGGTCATCCTAATGATGTTAGCATTTCAGTTATACTATCTCGCATATTCCTTCTCCATGGTCGATTCAGGACAAATCTAGCTGCTCTATGTTGTATCATTTCTATTTTATTTATGTCTTTTAGGTGGTATGGGTCCCAAATTGCAGCAGCATATTCCAGCACAGGTAAGATAAATTGTTTATCTTTAAGTGCACGTGAACAATTTCTTAAGTTACGCTGTAAAAAACCGATTAGTCTGGTTGTCTTGTTGCATACATTGTTAACTTGTGGTCCCCAAGAAAGATGGTGATCTATTATTATTCCAAGGTAAGAATGCTGTTCAACAACTTTGAGGGGTTTGTTTGACATGTGATAAAGAAATGTTGTTTTATGGTGGTGTTTGGATAACTGGAGAATGCAACACTTGTCAACATTAAATTTCATTTGCCATGTTTTAGCCCTAGTATTTAGGTTTAAAATTAACAAAGTGACAGTACTACGTTTGCATGTTTTCATTTTAAGTTGTGCAATATACAGTGGTCCCTTGATTATCCGAACTCGTTGGGCCCTGGGTGTGTTCAGATAATCGAAAAGTTCGGATAATCAAAGCCCATTCATTTATATACAGAGCCTTGCTCAGTTACTCTAATAGAACGCACACCTTATATATAAAAATACTCTAATAGAGCAGTCATCGCTACAGTTTGGATAACGGAAAGTTCGGTTAATCAATGGCCGGATAATCGAGGGACCACTGTATAACTATTTATCATCTGATTCTGCATCATCTAACTTACAAGCCTGTACTTGGAACGGCATTTATTAATAAGTGTACAAGACTATTATATACAAATGTGATTGTTGTGCTTTTATTTGCAGTGCCCAAAACCAATTGTGCTTATAGTAATACCTATAATTTTTTTCCCACATTACAAATGCTGTCCTTTAACAGGCATTATAACCGGTTGCCATTACAGTTGTGTTGGTCAGTAACAATCTGACTGCTTTCAACCATTTAAAATGCAATGAGCAACTTCAATTATTGCTCGTTATATACAACCGCTTCAAAAGACCTAATATTTTGTGATGTGAGTTAATTTTAACAACTGATGGTTAAAATGACCATGATGACAAGGTTATTTCAACCACTTAGTTAGAGGTTGAAGAGACTATAGGGAATCTGGGTAATATCTTAATAAACAAGTACATCCTTGGGTCATTAGTACCAAAAATATTGTGTATGGGGAGACCGTATGATCTTCCCATACACAATATTGTAATAACAAACTTGAAAGAATTCAAAAAGGAGCAGCTTGTTTTATTTTTAAAGACTACCAAAGGACAAGTAGTGTCTGGCGTATGCACAACTCTGGGTCTAAAATCTATTGCAGGGGCGGATCCAGGAGCTGGCAAGGGGAGGGGCACAAACAGGGTAAGTTGTAGGTGGTTGGGGAGAGCCATATTCTCTAGTTCAGTGCTGCATTTTTGAAGCAGCAAATAATCACCTCTTAGTAGTGTCTCACTGCTGGTTTTTGCTATTTTGGCCTTGTCAGATGGTTGTGAAGTCTTATAAGCTGCTTGAAAGGCTCCGAATGTCTCAAACAGCAACACGATAATTATTTTTGGAGGCGCTTAGTACGCACGAAGGTGCTGGATAACTATTTCACGGCTAGTTTGACTTTGGTTTCAGGTGAATTTGTAATAAATGCTAGTAAAATGTGCATATTTTCATGAGTTGATAAACTGATCTTGGTCTGACAAAGTTTCGTAGCTATTTTAATCAGAAGCATGGCTGGCTCCTCCATGAGGGGGGGGGGGGATTTGCCCCAAATGCCCCATCCTGGATCCGCCATTGTATTGTGCATACAAAAATGAGATTATTGATGTTATACAAGATTGTACACAATTAGTGGAACTCTCCTTGCTCAGCTACATCTCCAATAGGTAACAGATCAGGTACAGAAGGAAATGAAAATAAACTTAATTTACCCCACTTCACTGTTTGTTTTTTTGTTTTTTTGTTTTCAGAACTTCACAGTTGATTCTTACAAATTTAGCTTCTTTCCTAGTTTGATAAATTTGTGGAACAAATTGCCAATTACTAATGATTGTACACTAACTGAATTTGAACACATTTTCCAACTATATCTTATGAACAGTAATTACTAATCCTACTCAATTTTTTGTTAGTTATACAAGTATTAATATAAATGTTCCAAAACAATTGTAAAAAATGTTGCTGAGCTATATATAGCTATCGTAAAGCTAGCTAAATAAGCTAACTATATTGTAAGAACTCAGTAGATAGATTGACTTATCTGTAATCTATTCTATATAGACCTTGATATCCATGGCCAACTGCATAACTACTGGTCAGCTATAGTAACCTTGCTGATTCAGAAATTTATTTTGTAAGATCAGTGAGTAGCTACAAGGGCAACAAATGACTTCCATCAGTAATTTTATTGGAAGAAGGCTTTAACTAAGATGAAAAGAAGTTTTATAAGCACCAAGTTAAGTTTGATTTCCATTGTATTTTACCTAGTGTTTTTAAGTTTCTTACAAGATTAGCTATATATAGAATATGGAAGACTGAACACGAGTGTGAATGGCTTGCATACTTACCACACATATAGCTAGATAGAGTGTAAGTACCAGGGGCGTAGGCAGGATTTCCAAAAGGGGGGTTCTGCCCTAAGTATAGAATTTCGTAGGTGTGCACATGTAAACACGTGTACACGTGTAAACATGTGTATTCTTATAAATTCATTCGCAATAGCGAGTAGAGGTACTTGAATTCCTCTGCCTGAAGACCTGTAGCTACCCATTTCAGTGGATTTGTGTAAGTTAATTCAGTTCTAGTTAACCAGTATCACGATTTAAAAAACTTAACTCTGAAAAGGGGGTTCGTCCGAACCCTTTGAACCCCCCCTGGCTACGCCCCTGAATATTGTAAGTATTATAGGTAAAATTGATAAGCTATAGTCAAGACACCATTGTATTTCTGCATTGCAGAATTTCCAAGAAACACTCAGAAAGTGATGGCATATAGTAGTGAGGATCAGTATACCAAAACTATAATGTATATAGTAGTTTTAAACATCAATTAGTTTTATTAAATTTCAAGCATTATAAAATTAAAACCATGCCAACATCTGGGGGGTATATCCCCGCACCTATGCATCATAGTCCTACTGCCACTGGAAACCCCGGGCCCTGTTAGAAATCCTAGATCCGCCCCTGTAGGTAGGTCTAAGTGCAGACAATATCATGCACTCCTGTACATTTCACCAGTCTTATGCAAACTGGGCATGTGCATGGGCACATAGAGAAAATATACCAAGTTTTAGACATCTAAATCAAATATTCAAAATCATGGGGTTTATGCAAGGAAGAAACATTTGAAAGGATTTGCTGCAGATATGTTTATGAGTTTCACTGACCCATGCAGAAGTGAAGGAATTTATGAAGGAATCATATACTTATTGCCATTGTCACATTTGAAATGGCCATCGATGGTTCAGGTGTTCATCAAAATTACCATTATACATTAGTTCCCCAACTAAATCATATACATGCAAGAGACTGGAAGAGTAGGATGTGATGTAATCTGTTGCTCTATGCTGCAAGACCAACTAAAATCATCTAGATGACAATATAATCAAAGACTTGAACAATGAAACTGTTTGTAGAAGAGACTTCACTTTTGAAAACTATGAAAGAAGATATACATGCAGCAGTGATTTGTGCATGTGTTGTGATATCATGTGCTAAGGTAGTATGTGTAAATAAGGGCAATCTCGAAAAGTATTCTAACATGTTTACGTAACTGTACAGCATGACTGCATTGAAAAATCCAATACTGTTCTCTGTATGCATTTATGTGGTCAGTCATTTATTGCATGAGTTCTTAGGAAGTCCTTTGGTTTTTAGCTAAATGATGATCGCCATATACACTTAGTCCCAGATTTTGCACTGCTGTTTTACAGTCTGTGTAAGTGCTTTTGATGCCATCAGGAGCAACTTTTCGAAAATCATCTCAATGCCGATAATATTCTAATCAATTGTATCTGTACATGTAGATTATACTCAGTTCTTGAGTCCTGTACACAAATTAAATAAATAAATGTTCACAAATCTGTTCAGTATTAATTAGCTCTTCTTGTTACCTTAATTGGTATAAGCACGTAGGCTAGTGCTTTTGACATCGACTCAAAGTTAGTACTTCCAGTATCTCAAACTGGCTCTATCTCCTTCTTTGATTGTGTCTCAGAGAGTCTAAGTAAAATAGGTCAGCTAGCTAACTAACCGTCTATCCATAGGGGGTGGTAGGCAAGGGCATTCCATCTACCCCGGGAAAAAAAGCTGTCTATGATGTATCATAGCAGTATGTGGTGTCGCTTCGGAATTCAAAACACATTAAGATTCGAGTTCGTTGAATGTATCATCTGTTCTCTTTCTTCGTCAGTCATGGCATCCACATCTGTGATGGATTTTTTTATTTTTTATTCCCGACTGAGATTACCAGCACTCTTGCGCAGCTCAAAATTAAATCGATTGTGGTTCCCAGGTGGTCGGCTGCCTCGAAACTCGGTGAAGATCTAGACCAAGCGTACGTACGAACTATGTGTTGTATCAAATAGGAAATGTGCTCTGTGTTTGTTATATACTTATTGTTCTGCGAAGACAGGCTTAGTTTTCAGGTTTTACGTTGTGTAGGATTGGCGTGATCACGTGATGTCTTCAGTTAGTTGGTGGTTTATCTATCAAGAGTGCCTGCCACCGGTAGCATATCAAGGTGTTGCAGCAGTGACTCCAATCCTAATACCATGCCTACTTCTAAGACTAATGGTTGCATCTAGACTGATGCCTGACTGGCACATCAACCTAATGGGAGCATTATCCGGTGCAGCAGTGTTGGTTCACTATTATGAAGAAAGTTCAATATATTTCTTTGTCCTTTGTATCGTCTGCTACTTCATTATTGCTACTGTGAGCCAGAAGGGAACATCTGTGGCTGTTTTGTCTGTTGCATTTATCATCGCTTGGTAAGGAGTTTGTAGGGAATGTACGTATATATACACACTCTGTGAATGCTTTAATAGACTATATTAGCACACAATGTTCTTAAGTACCATATTAATATTTTGTACTTGTGGATACAAAAGATTCTTGCTTGTTCCGTAGTGAGCAGTTAATTGTTGCCCCAGCATCCTGGCACAAGATAAGAGGCAAGTATTATTCCATGTGTGTCCTTTTGTATGTTATTGTGTGCAAAATTGTTAGAAATTGTTCAACCATTCGTAAACAATGGGTATCTTTTATAAGTCATTAATGATTGTCCCATTTTATTAGTCACTATCCGCAAGAAGGCCACTAAAGGCCATTGGCACATGTACCTTTATCCAAATTTGGTTAGGCAAATACCGATATTAATTAAATGGTTCAACGAGGTATACCTCCATACTCCCCTAACTACATGGCGATGCACTGCCCAATTTGAGAAGATTTCTCCAAATTTGATGGTACAGTATTTATAAGCACAGTTTTAAACACTTCTTTGTATCCTATGATTAACTTATAAAACGCATAGCTAAATAACGTAATAATGAGGTATTTGTGTCATACTGTTTATTACCTGTAGTTTATCAGTCTTGTAATTTCAGGTTCCATTTTACTGATGATTATGAAGATGATTTCTATTGGATTTGACATGGAGACAAGACCCACCCCTCACTCTTCCAAGTCATCTACTTTACAACCTCCACAAGCTAAGCCTACCTTCCTAGAGTACTGCTGTTATTGCATCATGCCTGGAACAACCGTGTTTGGTCCTTTTATCTCATACCAAACTCATCTTGGATTTCTGAATCCTACCCCATTGGTGTGTGTGTGTGTGTGTGTGCTTGGGTGTTTACGCACAGAGTATTGCATCATGCTAGTGTGTGGTGTTTGCATGCATTCTGTTAACCATGTATGTATGCAATTAATGTTAACACCTACATACAAGAGAAAGAGAGATGTGTTTGTGTGCTCTATTTCAGTTTATATGCATATGTATGTAAGGTGTGCGTACACTTCACGACCTCATAATAAGTGTTCACTTGCTGATGTTATCATCTTTATTTTCATCACAGACCTATCCATGGTTTTTCAAGCTGGTCCTCTCATTGGTCAAAGCAGTCATTGCCGTATGTGTATCAGTCTGCATAGCCAACTTCTTGTTTCCCGCACCTGTTTGGAACAAGTAAGCCTGACTGCATATCACTGTATGTGTCTGGCTGACTGACTAACGAACAGATGGACAGACTGACCAACTGACTCACTGTCTGGCTGATTGAATAGTCACATCAGTACACTAGTACCAAGAGTTCATAATATTTGTATGGGGGAGATCGAGTGTCTAATTTAGCAAAAGCACTGCTATACATAACACGTCAGGCTTGACCTTATCAAAACCGATCATCAGTAGATTCGGGCTAGTGTACATATTATCAAAAGTAAACTTGTAGCAGTGCTTATATTGACAGTTACACCCCCCCCCCCCCCCATACTAATATTATGAACTCTTGCTAGTACTACTACAATATTGACTGGTCTAATTTTTTTTACACTAAGCACTGTACACCACATGAGAGGCCATTATTTGAAACTTTTTAAAAAACCATCCAGACTGCAATTGAGAGCAAATTTCTTTAGCCAGAGAGTTGTTAATGAGTGGAATCCCTTACCATCCGACATAGTCTCAGCACCTACTATATCTTCCTTTAACAAAAACTTGATGAGTTCTGGGAAGTTACAGGACGTGGGTATGAACAAAGGCGTGGAGCCTAAACCTTTATTTTTGAATTATTATGTATGTACATCCATAAATAATTATACAACCAAGTACTAAAGAAATGCGGTTAAAATTACGTCAATAATGCAGTGCTCAAAATAACCAAAAAAATTATGTACTGCAGTAATTGCAGACCAAAATGGACTTTGTCTTGCAGTTACTGATTGTTGGCCTACACTTTGCAATGTTACAATATGATTGAGCTATTGAGGCAAGCAATTTTGCTTTCCCAAGTTTATTAAGCTTGTTCTTGTAGTTCACGCCTTGTTCCTATGTTGATTCTAAGTAGTTCCAGCTGTACACACTTGTCACAAGACATGCTATTGTATTCAAATGCCTGGCAGTAATTGCAGATCAAAGCAAATTTTGCTCGGCTATTTGTGGCATTTGTACTGAAAACTGCCGACTGCCGACCATTATTTTGAGCTCTGATAATGAATGAATAATAAATAATGTTTGAGAAAACTACAAGGCCTAAAGCTTCACACTTACCGGGAATAGAATCCATGTTGTATGAAGAGACAATCGTATAATGGACGGGTGTTTTCGTGGAGGTGATAGGAATGTGCGACGATTCTACTTAATGCCGATCAAAACAGTTAGCACGTGACGCCTGCAAGACAAGTGAACTACTGTTCATTTGTGTTTGAAAGTGGGCGACAGCGACTATTTCGATTGGAAGACAAGTGGTTGCTACGCCTGCTTAATAAACAACATGATTGGAAGTTGCTACTAATCGCTGGAGGTTAGTTTGTGTTGGTTAAAATACTTTGATAGTCTTGTTTCTTTAGTCTCACATAACTAGGGTCACCTTTTCTACCTGAACACACTGTGTTGGCCGTGCACTGTTTATACATGCCCCATTAGTAGGTTGTCCCGTTGGTAATTGTACTTGGTTGTATTTGCCCCGGGCCTAGTTATACAACCAAGTACTAAGAATAATATGAAATGCGGTTGAAATTACGTCATAAATAAATAAATAATGTTTGAGGAAACTAGAAGGCCTAAGGCTCCGTACTCACCGGGAATACAATCCTTGTTGAACGAAGACATAGTTGTATAATAGTGAGGTCTATCTGTGATGGTAAGTGAAATGGTATGACGATTCTGTTTAATGCCAATCAAAACAAGTAGCACGTGACATGCATACCATTGTAGTGACATATTCACTCTTCGGTTTGCTTGTCAATCTTAGAGAAGTAATGGATCCTAGAGAGAAGATGGGCTGGAAAGTAGATGTAAAATGGGTTAGTGTTAATTAGTCAGGTGACAGTGCTTCATTATGGCTGGTTATTTACAGGCGACTTATTATAAATAATGCTAGCTAGCTAGTGTCAGGTTTCTCCAGCTCATCAGCCTATTGGAGTCATAACTTGGAGAGAGGGTGCTTGCAGAATATATAAGAAGGCTGGAAGTAAGTCTCTTATAAAGTAATGTACAATCGAGATACTCTAATAGAGCAGTCACTTAATTGTAGTAGAGCACACACATTTAATTACCCACAGTGTGCGTTTGGCTACTGGTTAGTTATGTTATACTATTTACAAGAAAGTGAGGTCGCTAAAGTAGCTAGTGTGTTATCTTGCAGACATTCTCAAATTGATATATACTCTAATAGAACAGTCACTTACCCTAAACAGTTTCAAACTGTTGTAGCTGTCACATCTACAGTTAGCTACTACCTCGGTAAAATCTATGTAGGTGTAATGTAATTGCATTGTACTGTTATGTGACTGATGTTTATATAGTACCACTAAGAGTAGCTATATACTGTTTTATTATTGTCTTGAATGCAGTGTGCTAGCTTGTCCCATTGGTTGAGTTGATTTGGGATCATAATTATTTTGATCGTGCCTTAACCACCTAATAGCCTCACTAGGGGGTTGTCACGTTGGTGTATGTACTTGGTTGTATGTGACGCGGTCCTAGTAATAATAAATAATACTATTGGCACAGCCAAGCCACCGCTTAAAATTAGTCCAAATATCTATGTACGTATCCTTTTAGTACAGAGATAATGTATTAGAACAATAGGGTGAGGATTTTAAAGTTGCCTGATGTGCACTCCAATAGAAGTCCATATAAGGGAGGTGTCATTTACATTGTTCACACTTTCCATTGTAATTGAAGAAAACAATGTACCCTTGCTATACATACAGACTGATACAGTACATATACTAAGGGTTTGACATTGGTATAAGTGTATCTTTGATTGTGGTTTCATTGTTTTGTCATACAGATGGTTGACAGCCTACTCAGCTGCCTTGTCATTCAGGACAAGTCATTATTTTGTGTGTTACTTGTCTGAAGTGACTGCCACAGCTGTTGGTATTGGTTACGAGAATAGAGCTGATGGATCACAAGACTGGTATGGAAAATATAGTAACTTTGATACCCTATACACACAGCTGTGTGCTTCTATGTAAAGCACACTGATGCTAATACAGTTAGTTACCATCACATGTACAGTATGTGAGGTCTTTACAAAGTGATATATCGTTGGTCTGTGATTTTTTGAAGTCACATGTCTTTAAATGGTCTGGGTGGGGTGTTCAAATTTCACGAATGGAATCCGATCCTCACCCAACAAGAACATGCACTGTAAGTAATTGTGCATTTTCATGCAAGGAAGATGGAGTTATGGTGGCCAAGTGTGATTGTTTACTTTAGAGCGTTGTGTGACACATGTATGTTCTATTAGAGTATTTGAGCAATAGTTTGTAAGTTAACATTTCTTTGTCCTGAGCTGGTCAGATAACAATGCACAGTGTACATAATCTTTCATGTCACTACACTGGTAACTATTGGTGACTCTGATTTCAGTATTTCACCAACACATGCTGTACTGTACGTTTACTGCACGTTTATAGAAGTCGTCATGCAAAACCATAGGTTATATTTATTGATAGAGTAATATTTACATCGTAACAACATAATATTATCGTCCTCTTGTACCTACAATCCATTATGATTTTTAATTGAATTACGACAATTTGGTTTCTTTAAACACTTGAAACGAAATTGTTGTATATGTAACTGCTTTTGTGTAATGTGTACAGTACATATAGGACGCTTCTATCCCGTTTTGATGCACATAGTGTATGTAGTGTGTAAATTGGTTGGCCTCCCGCTCAGTTAATTTACATCTAGAAGATTATGTCTATATTATGTGTGTAATGTACTCCAACTTGTGACATTGTAGTTCTGATTCTTGTAGATTACCTGTAACTGAGATGTGACATCACTGTTGTTGCTGTTGCTATAGGGACAAGTTGGCAGTATGTCATCCAAGACATGTTGAGTTGCCACGGTCATTCAGTATGGTGATCACTAATTGGAATTTGTCAATGCATTTATTCTTGAAGAATTGTAAGTACAGTAATTGTAACAAAATAAACTGTATAAGCAGAATATAGAGATAAACAAGCATCAGATTACAGGGGCGGGTGGGTTTGGCAAGGGGGGTGCACCAAGGTAGTAGGCATATAGAGCAGTGGGTGTGCCCCCCAGAAGCTAAAGCTATTTCATATGTTTCAGGGCTTAAAAATTGATGTAGAGTGGCTTTATACACAAATATCTAAATCATACTGCTTTCTAAGTGGACTACATTGATCGAGAGTTGTATAGGGATGTTACAGTCATGTAGTTGAGCTAGTTATAGCTGGACCTAAAGAATGGCATACACAAGACCATGTGAATTTCATTTGTAAAATATCCTTAGCTGGCTAAGTGTGCCCATACATGGAATAGTGCTGTAGATGTTAGTTTTTTTTTTATTCCACAGCTATGAAGGTAGCATTGTGTGTGGTGACTGTTCTATTAGAGTATTTGACTGATTGCTCTATTAGAGTATCTCAATCTTGTATAATGGTTTCCTTTTGGGGAGGGGGGGGACATGCCCCTGGATCCGCCACTGGATTATTGATAGGCAATTGTCCCCTGTATACCAGCAGTGTACTTAGTTAAGTATGGGCATCGTAGAGTACTGTTTGTTCCTTTGTGAATAAAAGTTATCCTAAACTGTTGGGCTCTCTAGCTTGTGGTAAACTCCTCATATAGGATTTGTCTTCAGTGTTTACCCTTCAGTATCTAACTAAAGTTGGTAGCAATGCTTAGTGAAAGTGTGGGACTGGTAGTGCTTTGGTTAGATGTTGCTCATATTCTACTTTCTTTTTCAGTTAAATACATGCATCCCTAGAATACAAACTGTCAGGATGCAAACACTTGTTAACAATTTGTGTTCTTGAATTATACATACTGTATTTTTTTTTTCATTTGCAGATGTGTTCAAACCTGCTAGGAGAAGAGTTGGTCCATTTGGAGCCATTTTTCTCACTTTTGTTGCTAGCTCGATATTGCATGTGAGTAATGTGCATGCATGCGTCCGTTTCTGCATGTGTGTGCAGTGTAGTGTGTGTCTGCATGCATGTGTGTCTGTGTGTGTGTGGTATATACGTATGTGCTAGGGCTGGGACGGATATTTAAATTTACCTTCAAATATTCGCTAATAAAATGTTCAAACATTCGAATCTTTGGTGTTAGCTTTCAAGTTACAGGTTTTCTTGTATTTATGCACATCCTTATTAGGTTTTACCTTTCTAAACTCTAAACCTATTTAATAAGTTTGTAAGCATTTGGAAAGTGCATAGCAGCAGTACCACAGATAATGCAACATATATATTATCCGTGAGCAGTACTGAATGGTGTGATCGATCAATTTCAAATGGGCGTGTCCGCTATACTGTAATCATGCATAGGTAAACACCAAGTAATGGCTAAAAGTACGCTTTCCATGCATTATCTATCACTTTATAAGGTGTTTTAAGGCTGCAACTATGGTAGCAAGCTGAACTGCGATGGTTTAAAAGTGGGCGTCGCAGACGAAGATTGATCGCGAAGAGACGAACATTGATCACACAAGAGGAATAAGCAGCTGCAATAAAGGCAATGATGTCGTTTATTTGTAATTCTTTCGTAGACTATAAGTGCATTACGAAGCTTCGAAGGATACTTTTATAATTCGAACTTTACTTAACCTTTGAACCCACGAAACATTTGAAGTTTTGTCCCAGCCCTAGTATGTGCATATGGAGGATTTCCCTGGTCTGACTCTAGTACCCTAGTACATGTACATGTGTATATAGATATTCCAGTGTTGGCTCCTTGGCAACATGTCACAGTTGCCATGGCTTTGCTTTTTCAATTGTGTGTGCTGCAGTTGTTGTTTTCTTTGAACTAGAAACTTTATTCACATTACTTCAATCAGTTGTGTTACTGAAAACATCTGTTAATGTCCTTCATAATGGGTGAGGTTCTCATTAAATTACCCTCTTTACCTGTGCATGTGAGACATACTGTAGTACAACTTCCTCCAGGGTACTAGTCCTATCCCCAGGAGGATTTGCTCCCATGGACTCCTAGAAACTGAGTAATTGAGGGTGCCCAACTGTTTTACTGGGTAAACATGGCTACAACTATAGTGGTCCCTCTATAACCCAACCATCGGTTATCCGAACGTTCTGGCCTCTATATCAGTAGGGACCTTAGATACCATGTTTACCTTTGCTCTGGTGCCCCTGATGTATCAGCAACATACAGTAATTGTAAGATAAAGCTTTTTAATGCCCGTATAGGCTGTTATCCAAACTGTGGAAGTGACAGTATTTTGCCTAAAGTGTATGTTCTATTAGAGTATTTAACTGAGTTCTGTATATACAGTATGGGCGTCGTTTATCTGAAAGTTTCCATTATCTGAACACACCTAGGCCCCAATGAGTTCAGATAATGGAGAGACCACTGTAACAGGTCTAACATTTACATACTTACATGTACATAACATGTACATTACAGTATCTTATACATGACCCAACTGACAAGACCAGTCATATACTGTAGCCCTTCCAAATGGCATGACTTGACATGTCACAACTTGTCTTGTGAATAGCATAGTAACTTGAAGAAATTTTGTCAGCTTACAGCTAATGCATGGCACAATAGCATGACAAAGTTTCAAGTAAATTCATTAAAGAAATTATGAGATCCAAAAGCTGGATATTTAGAAAGGCTATAAGACTGGTTTTGTCAGAACAGGTCACATTATGAAATCTAAATTTTTGTGTATCATGTTCTTTCAGAGGTTTGCACAGTATGAATAAAAGCAGTTGACCTCTGTGGTTTTTGTTTATTCATGTATAGTTGTGTGTCTATACATTGTATATGCAGTGCATATTCTATATGTGCTGTATAGTAGCATATGTGTGTGTCCAGTTTGTTATCTGTACAGTTGTTGTTGTTGTTGTTGTTGCACCTTATAGGGTTTAAACTTTCAACTAGCTGCAGTGTTGCTTTCTATTGGAGTGTATGCATACATTGAGAATAGTAAGTGTAAATTGTTAGCAGAAACGTATCTCTACATATATAGTCACACATTAAATGCACACACACACCACACACCACACACCACACACACACACACACACACACACACACACACACACACACACACACACACACACACACACACACACACACACTACACACATACCACACACACTACACTACACATCACACACACTACACTACACATCACACACAATACACATACACTGCACACACACACACTACACACACACTACACACGCACTACATACACACTACACACACACCACACACACACACACACTACACACACACTACACACACACATACTACACACACACACACACACACACACACACACACACACACACACACACACACACTACACACACACACACACACACACACACTACACACACACTACACACACACTACACTACACATCACACACAATACACATACACACTACATAATTATTATAATCATCTACTGGATCTTTACAGGACTACGTAGCAAGCTCAGTAAGAGGTTAGATGCTTGTGTACTAGACAGACCATGTGGTCCAGAGTGTGGACACAGCCACACACCTAATGTAAGCATCTACACATAGCCTTGCATTGCATTCTCACATGACTCATGAAACGCTATAATTGTGACTGGATTTGAAAAAAGGGGTCTTCCGTACATCTAATTGATGACTCATTGGAAAAGTCTATCAACTTGAAATTTTGGTTAGTGGTGAACACCAACATACAGTAGTTTAATGGATGGAGAAAATTTCAGGCTTATAATGTTCCTGTAACACTAGGTTATGCTCTTCCAAGTTCATAAATTTGGTTGTACGTGGAAGACCCCTTTGCAAATCTGGTCAGTATCCACATATATATTATACAAAGTTTATTTTGAGGGTTGTGTAAATGGTTTGAATATCTTTAATTGAGTGTAATCTTATCAAGTATTGTTGTGGAGAGCAGTTTCTTACAACATAATAGTAATGTAGAACTATGTGCCCACAGGCAAATAGAAGGGGGTGGGGGCAAGAGTTAGTTTGAATGATATAATTTAAAAATTACATCGCCTGGATGTTTTACAGCTTATGAGTTACAGTTGATAATCCTGACACCTTGGTGTTCATGAATTTGGACAGAACTTCAGTAACATAGGATAGAAATGAAGTAAAATGCAATGTCAACTGGTTATCAATTTCAGCATGGAATTCTTGGTATTAGCTAAACTATGTTGGATTCAGTAATTAGCAACATCTGCTATCAGTATTTCAGCAGCAGAAACATTTTCTGCTGTGATAGGTTCACAACGTAGACTTGTACTCAGCAGTTCTGTTTTGTGGCTAAAATATCACCTTTGACAACAGTCTGTTCCAGACAGCTGTTCAAATTAAATTACTAATTACTCTGATTGTAAAACTTTCCCTATGACCATAAATTACATTCACACACTGCCATATAATCTTTCCCTATGACCATAAACTACATTCACACACTGCCATATAATGGTATTCATGTGTTTGTGATGCTGAAACTGCTGTGTCAATTAACATAATTATGTTCTTGTCTGCCCACACACAGACTGCGTACAGTACTGTATTGTACAGGACTACAGTACTGTATTGTACAGGACTACAGTACTGTATTGTACAGGACTACAGTATTGTATTGTACAGGACTACAGTATTGTATTGTACAGGACTACAGTATTGTATTGTACAGGACTACAGTATTGTATTGTACAGGACTACAGTATTGTATTGTACAGGACTACAGTACTGTATTGTACAGGACTACAGTGCTGTATTGTACAGGACTACAGTGCTGTATTGTACAGGACTACAGTACTGTATTAGGACTACAGTACTGTATTGTACAGGACTACAGTATTGTATTGTACAGGACTACAGTATTGTATTGTACAGGACTACAGTATTGTATTGTACAGGACTACAGTATTGTACTGTACAGGACTACAGTACTGTATTGTACAGGACTACAAAAGTATTTTATTTTGTTGTGCTCGCTTTATTGATAGAGTGAGTAAATAGGCAACGATATAGATCCTTGTAAATTATGAATGTAGGACACCTCTATAAAATATGTGTTTGGGACCAGAGATAGTATGTATGTATGTACCAACATGTTCAGAATAGAGAGCAGTCTCCTACCACTTTAGCAATGTGTTCCACACATACTGTGTATAATTGCAGGACACGTGGTGGGTGTGGCTGGTCAACATACAGTTCACACTACTAGTGATGTTCCACTTGGCCTACCTGGGACTGATGTTTAGGAGTGAACCTGACATGCAGGAGTTTGACTATCAGGTGGGATACCATGTGATTATCACATGTTGAGTTACAAAGTGATACTACAAGCAGTTGTAGTTGGTTCCACCTGATGACAGTTGTTATGGAAATGAGTGGGTTAATGATTCAGGTATACTGATTCTATCCTGGTTGCTTTATTAAATACTTTTAACTGTTGTATCAAAGGTATGCCTGAATCCGCATCATAATTCATGGCCATTATAACCTGTACAGCTACAGTAAATCAAAATGTCAATGTTTATGCTGTGTAATGCATGACTGAGTTTCATCTATGAATATAATGTGCGTTGTTGCCATATCAATAAGATAATGTATGTGGTGGAGCACAAAACTTTTATTTAGGCACTAAAATACTATCATTTTAGTACATGAGTGTATGGATACATGCATGTGTACTGTACATTTACTGTTTGACTTTTATGTACAGTAGGAAAATGTAGAAAAAGAATGTGTCTGACTAGTACGGTGTTTTATGTTATGCATGTACTATACATCCTCAAAATACTTTTATGTAAATTTGTAATATTATTTGTAGGGCTTCTCAATGTGGCACACTTTAAGAAAGTGGGCACAGCTGGATTTCGCTAGTCACTGGGTAGCCATGGCAACCTACCTTGTCTCCCTGGTAATATGAACGCCTTCATCTAGTCTGTACATACATATCACATGACTTCTCCGGCATGTATAGTTTTATATATATACTATATTAGTGGTATTATTTATAACAAAAGGATTATAACAATATTGAGATAATTTTTTACAGCTGACTGCATGTAATATCAAAATATGGCCTGCAGCACAAGTGCTATAATTTCATGTACGTTGTAACAGTAGGAATGGTACAATAACTTGAATGATAAATGAAAAGTACAGTAGCAATGTTTGCATGTGTTACACTAAATGTAATTGCAATAATACTCAGTACAAAATGTTATACTCTTAACAAGACTAAGTACTACATGCTATAAAATATACTACGTATGTAGGTGATTCTATTAGTTCATAAAAAGTACTTATGAAATGAAAGAAAGAAAAAGTAGACAGGAAATGGTTTCTAAACTACAAATAAGTTTTCTTTATTTGTCCAGCAAGAACACTCAATCCCACTCCAGGTTCCTCTAGAGCATCACATAGCTTCTTCCAGCTAGCTGAGGTATCAGTTTCAAGCCACACTTCTAACATCCTACAACACTTCTCCTGAAGGTCAGCCAAACTGGGATCATTTTTAATCACCTTCAGTTTATTATTAGGAACATCAAGCTCCAACCCAATGGTATTATAAGATGGTGCCATATCAGTGATGTAATGGTTGAGCTTGTTCATGGTTGGGGTACTCTGAATGCCATTATCTTTGAGAGATGGAAACTTTTCACATGTAAGGGTAACAGCCTCTTTATCAGAATGTCCTTCACTTAAGAATGACAGAAAACATTTGAACTCATCGCTTTCAAACTTTTGTTCGAATATCTTTCTGCGACATATCAAGGCTGTTGATTGCTCGATCATAATTCGTTCTCCTCCAGCATACTCAATTGGTTTTCTACCATGAATGTCTACCGCATTTACATTGGCTCCTTGTTGTATCAAGTAAGTAACAATCCTAGGGTCATCTACAGTATACGCAACATGTAAAGGAGTCCAGTAGAATGAGTCAGGTGCACTACTAACAGTGTCGATGTCTACTTTGCATTCCTCCACAAAAAATTTTACAACATCTAAGCATTTGTTGATCACTGCATATTGGATCATACTGATATCTGTAGAATTGAAAACATCAACTTTTGGACTAAATTCTTTAACAAAGGAAATTATTTCTGACTCTGTAAATGCTTTAAAAAGTGAAAAAACACATGGCGTGCCAACCTTGTTTATAGCATTAACATCGATAGAATACTCGTTAATTAATATGCGAGCAATCCCCATTTGCTTAAATGATAGTGCATATGACAATAGAGGTCCACTTTGACGCAGGTAAATATCACGAACGGGTGTCTTGCATTGCTGTAGTATACTGCGTAGTCTTGGACCATCTCCTTGGTATATAGCATCCACTATTTCATTACACAGTGCATCCGATAATGTTTCATTGGGAAGCAATGCACCATGTGATTCCAGAAGCCGTGACAAAATACGGACATGCGAGTTATCTCTTAGTCTCACATGATCATCCTCCACTACCCACCCACTCATCTTCATCAACTCCTCACAAGCAGGATACCTCCACACTTTACTACTAAATATCTTATTAGCCAGTTTGATTTGACGATACTTGTCATCATTTGGGTATTGAATAATGTTGTCAAAGATCTTCCTCAGTGTCGACAAGGTAGTCTCCAGGGCTCAGGGAAGTTTTGATTTTGTCCAGCTGCTGTGATAAAGATGCATTTAAATCCACCGCCATTACAGCATGCGAACTCCGTAGCTAACTGACTCGTCTACCCAAAAAAGGAATTTAACTATCGAGTATAAGTGCTTTAGTCTCGGATGTAGTTATATATGAGCAGATGAGGGCTGCAATTGAATGGTTTCTGAACAGGTGGGAGGGAAATAATGCATCAGCGATGTCCAGAGTAGCATCACTGAAGAAGAAATCTACAATGCTTTACTATCACTTGACTCTACAAAGGCAACTGGCATTGATGGAATTAGCCCTGCAGTCCTAAAAAACTGTGCAATTGTTTTAGCTAAACCTTTGCACTACCTATTTTCATATGCCATCATTGATTAAATTGCTGTCTTCCTTCTGAATGGCAGATCCGTTGCATCATCCCTATCTTCAAAGCTGGCAAAAAGAATAGTGTCTCAAATTGCAGACCCATATCCTTACTCTGCATTGTGTCTAAAGTACTTGAATGCATTATTTACGACAGAGTCATCAATTCTATTTTTGATCGTATCTCCACCTCTCAATTTGGATTCATGAAAGGACGCTCAACCCTACAACAACTTATCTTTCTTAAACATATCTATGAGCAAAAAACCCAAACCGACGTGATCTATTTAGACTTTTCCAAGGCTTTTGACTGAGTTCCACATAATTTACTGCTTCTAAAACTATGGTGAATTGCCGGGTATTACTGGTGACCTGTGGTGGTGGTTTAAATCTCATCTTAATAATCGATTCTAATGTGTGCACCTCAATATAGTTCTTATTCAACATTTCTCCCTGTCTTATCAGGTGTGCCCCAGAGGAGTATCCTTGGACCACTCTTGTTCTTAGTTTACATCAATGACTTATTCCTATCCATCCATCACTCCAATGCATTATCTTTTGCTGACGACACAAAATTATTCAAATCTATTTTTGAACTACTTGACTCCCTAAAACTTCTGGATGACCTTGACTCTCTATCTGACTGGTCTCATGACTACTTATCTTTCAACACCAACAAATTTAGGCACCTTTCCTTTAACACAGAGCTTACCACTTCTTATAACATAGACGATTCCTTGATAATGTCTAGCAACACCCATCGTGACCTAGGTATTATTTTATCCACTGACTTGTCTTGGAAAGATCACTACAATCACATTTCATCCAAAGCTTACAGAACACTTGGATTACTTAGATGTACATTCAGTCAATCTATCAACATTACAACAAAGCAAACCCTCGATTTAGCACTAGTTAGATCCCAACTACTATATTGTTCCCCATTGTGGCATCCCTATCTTATCCAAGATATCTCTGCTCTTGAAAGAATACAGCGCCAAGCCACCAAGTATATCCTGAATGATTACATCTCTGACTACAAAACATGCCTTATCAAACTCAACTTGTTACCGTTAATGTATACTTATGATCTATGTGACATCCTGTTCTTTATTAAATCAATGAAAAATCCATCCGATCATTTTGACATCCTAACCTTCATTAAATTCTGCCACCATTCTATCAGGTCTTCTTCCTGTAACAAACTTGAACATGTTTTCACATCATCTAGCAAACAAAGAAATTTTTACTTCAGCAGCCTACCTAAAATTTTCAACAGCCTACCTACAATTGACTTAACTAAACCATTTCTTACCATCAAAGCTCATTTAATCCAAATTTTATGGCAGCATTTTATAAAGAACTTTAATCCTGATAACTTACACAGTCTTCATTTTTCTTGTCCCTGCAGCATCTGTCCCAAGCCACCTAACTTTAATACACACAATAGTTAGTTATTATAAGTTATTAAGTACATAACTTCAGGGTCTGGTACTTGTTACCAGATTCCTTTAGTGCAACTTGCTCATGCAGCTATAACTATTGTTTGTATCATTATGCATTTTTAACACTGCACTATATAAAGCTTTTTACTACTACTACTAGTTTCATGCCTAGTATATAGCCAGACCGACCACTTTTTTTCTTTTATGTAGGCATTGGGAAAAAAGGGTCTGGTACACCTGCATTAAGAATTCTGTGTAACGTTCCACTGCAGTCTGGGACTGCAGTCAGGGTGGATGTGAGAAAACCTACATTGACGTAAAACTTTTCAATCCTCATGCTCCTAGTAATCGAACCACCAATGCCAAGAGCATTTACAGAAAACATGAATTGAGTAAGAAACATTTGTATGAAGCTAGTATCCATGAAGTTGAACACAGTTCCTTTACTCCTTTAATTTTCTCAGCCACAGGAGGAATGGCTAATGAAGCAACAGCCTCCCTGCTATCTGACAAGTGGGACACAAATTATGCAGCTGTAATGGGATGGGTGCGGTGCTGCCTGTCCTCCTCACTTCTGAAGTCTGCAATCAGATGTTTAAGGGGATCTAGGTCCTCAATGGGCCGCTTTGATCATTTGTTAGGAACAGCACCAATTGATCTTATCCACGATGAGACTAAATTGCCAGCTTTCTAAATGGTGACCAGGGGGCGGTTTTAGGGGGTGTAAACCCCAGAAACCCCCTCTGAAGTAGCTTGCACCCCCTACGATTCGTCTGGATGATAAAAAAATTACAGAGAGTTATACATACTTTATTATATTATGGCTTTTCTGTTGGCAAAATTTCACACTTTTACCTCTGAAATCACCTTCACAGCATTTGCGACCTTCTCTCTTTTTTTTTTTTTTTTTTTTTGGTCTTCAACTTGCAGCTAGGCTGAAGTTGCAATTCCAGAGAACCAGAAACCTGAAAATTTCTGGATCTGCCCCTGGTGACTATCATATAGTGTTTGTTCTTGTTTTTCTTTTTGTATTTATTCATTTGCCGAAAAGTAGTATTAATTTTCAAAAAAAAAAAAGTCAGGGTGGATGCTGATTGTCGAAGCCCTAAACATCTTAGAGCGTCACTTTTTAACAGGTCTAAGAAGTTTAGGGCTTTGCCAACCAGCAGCAATCATCATTCACCCTGACTGCAGGGGAACATTACACACTACAGGGGCGTAGCTAGGATTTTTTGAAGGGGGGTTCCAACAACAGTATTGAGGTACCAGGAGTCTGGGGGTGCAACCCCCAGAGAGACTTTCCACAATATTTTAATGAATCAAAACTCTATAATTATTTTATGCAAAAAAAATAATACATGCATAGCTATATAATTATAAGTGCCTCTGGGGTGGAGCTTGTACTATACATACCTAGTGGAAACAGACAACATAACACATAGAGACACACAATTAGAGTCTAGACATCTGTAAGTGATAGTTATCCCACTAGTCCGGTAGAATTAAGGTTTGACCCAGAAAAAATTCGAAGAAAGCTGATTTTGGTATCATTAGAAAGCAAATTGTTCATAGAATAACGTATCCAAAATCCTCTAAAATCCACCTTAGGGAAAAAGTTTTATGGCCAATTTAGTATACTGTACATGTATGTGACTGGATTGGGAAAGTCACATATTCAATTTACCAACTTTGACGACTCATAACTTCAGATTGGAAAATGGTATTGACTTGCAATTTGATCAGTAGTGCGCACCAGCACCACTCATTAGTTGCAGAAAATTTCAGGTTGATATTCACTTTGTCCACTAAGTTGTGGTTTCTTAATTAAATGCATTTGGTAGACCCATTTTTTCAAATCTGGTCATTTGTGACTAAAAAATGCATATTATCCTTAAAATGTATTCTCATAAGAAATTCATTGCAAATAATATTAGCTGTATGAAATACGAATAAGACTGGTTATAGAAATAAAAAGGTGCCTATCATGTAAATTCTGAACAAATATTTTTGTCACAATTATTGTAAACAGTTTCTTCAGCACTTCTGCATCTCTCTCCCCTGCAACTGCCACATGCTGCAACATACTTTAATCCATGATTACACTGAGAGCATAATGTTGCTACCACATGGATTTGCAGTAGAAAGCTTGCATTTATATTGTACAAATTTAAGTAAGATCTCTGGTGCTAGTCCCATGTCTGTCATCATCAGTTGCATACAGCCTCGATCCTTCTAGTTTCCAGCTTCATAATTATATGGTAATGGATCAAGTTAGTCATTAAGTTCCTTCTAATGAATAACTTGTAGATGCACATGTAAGTTGTGAAAGTGTGCTCCTCTTGCAATCATTTGCACATCATTTTCTTCTTGATTAGGCCAACTTTACCCTGTTTATCACAGCCACTCCATGCAGGCATGCGAAAAGAGAAGATGTAATTATGATGTTACAATAGGACCTATGTGCCCAATAATGTCATTTTCCAATGCTCAAATGTTTCCCAACCTCTGGAAGAAAATATATACTTGCTATGTTCTGGTGCATCGTGCAGGAGGACAAGAACATCTGCAGTGTCATCAACTACAACACACTTTACTTCCTTCAATTGCAAATTGAAATGCACATTGAACAATCAGTGTGTCAGCATCCAAATTACTCTGATGCACAATCTGGCCATCATCTCAGATATTGGACAATCAATTGATGTTTGTTCTTTTCATTTGCAAGAAAACTTCCTGACTTGTATACTTCCATAGACTCACTTGACTGAATATCTGCACCTGCACATACCATTTTAACATATCCGGGGATGCCGACAGCCCTACACACTGATTGCACACATGGGGATTCTGACATACTGATGGTCCAATGCGCACTTCAGTTTTGCAATTGAAGGAAGTAGAGTGAATGTTGTAGCTGATGACAACAGTGAAGTTCTTGTGCATTCTGGTACACGCTGGAAGCAGAACATGACAAGTACGTATCTCTTTTCATTCAGAGGTTGTAAACATTTGAAGATCTGGAAAAATGATGACATTATTGGGCACATACGTAGGTCCTCTTTTCACATGCCTGGGGTGGCTGTGATACAACGTCTGCAACATTTGAATAGGTAAAGTCGGCCTAATCAGCAATCAAATGATGTGCAAACAATTGAAAAGTTATTGATGGATTGTATAATGCAACAATTGCACATGTTGAAAAGTTGGAGTTTGATGGGAATCAGTCTGATTCATTGAGGAGTCTCAGGTATACAAAACAAAGTACATGGAAATGGTGGCATCAGAAAGTTATTACACATGTGAGCTGTGAAAGTGTGCTGACCCTTGCAGTTGGGTGGAGTTTCAAGGATCAATGATTTTAGCTGATGCCAGAAGTTATTCATTGGAAGGAACTTAATATGGGGCTAGAAACTAGAAGGATTAAGGCTGCAACTGATGATGATAGACATGGGACCAGTCCCAGAGATCTTATATATTTGTATACAATATAAATGCAAGTTTTCCACTGCAAATCCTGTGGTAGCAATATTATGCTCTTGTTGCAAACATGGATTATTAGCGTGTTGCAAAATGTGGGGGAGAGAGTTGCAGAAGTGCTAAGGAAACCATTTCTTGTGAAAAAATATTTAAGGATAACACATTTTTGTTGGTCACAAATGACCAGATTTGCAAAAATGGGTTTGCAAATGCATCCAATTGAGAAACCACAACTTAGTGTTCAAGTTGAATATCAATCTGAAATTTTCTCCAGCTAATAAGTGATGTTGGTGCTCACTACTGATCACATTTCAAGTCAATACCATTTTCCAATCTGACGTTATGAGTTGTCAAAGTTGGTAAATTGAATATGTGTGGAAGATCCACTTTCCTGAATCCATTCACATATGCCTCAATACTAAATTGGCCATAAATTTTTTTCCCCAAGGAGGATTTTGGATATGTTATTCTATCAAAAATTTGCTTTCTAATGATACCAAAATCAGCTTTCTTTGAATTTTTCCAGACTCACCCCTTTTTTCAGTTATGTTTACCGGACTACACTGGCATAGGAACCATGAATCCACTGATACAATTGGAATGACTTACAATCAAAACAGTATAACTACAAAATATGCATAGCATGGATTCATTCTGCACGCCCAAGTGATAAAGTACTGGCATTCTATATCTTTAAACACTAGCTACACACCAAAGTTATAGCAGTATAAGGTCATGCTCAGTTAGGATGTCAGTCTGAAAAACTCCACTAATGAAATTCCTTAACATAATGGATATTTACATGCATGTTCTTGATAGTGCAGCGCCTAAGACCGTCTAATTGAGATAATCGTTCACTTTTTAATAAAAGCACCAAATTTCTTATGGGGTTTGTAGCACATGTACTAAGTGATTTTAGAAGGGGAGGCATGAAAAGTCCTTTGGAACTCTATTTTTTGGACCTTGACAACAAAACTATTTGTTTACATGTAAAACAATCAAGTTTAAAGGCTGGAGCTAGTATTAGACCAGTACAAAGCCTGCAGCTGTAACATGTAGCCCATTAAAATGCCACATGAAACAAATTGTTTTCTCAGCCTGGCACTGAGTAAACAAAATGACTGAAAAAGCTATTTTCAAGGGGTTTATTAAATTTTTCCATTTCCAATGTACACAGTTCTGTAGTATCATGTACAAGGATCATCCTGATGTGTATCATTGCTTTATCGAAGTTGTATAACAAAAGTTATTAAATGACGAAATTTTATTTCGTTACATGTGGACATAAAATCATTAGAATATCAGAGTATATACCAAACAACAGGTTATCTCTACAATATACTAATTAAATTTGATCAACATTGCAGAGATAATTGCTTGATTTATGCATATACAGAGGGATTTCAATAATTTCATGTCCACCTGTAACCAATTAAAACTTCATCATTCAATAACTTTTGTTAGCACCTTCAATAAAGAAACAATACACATCAGGATGATCCTTGTACATGATACTACAGAACTGTGTGTATTGAAAATGCAAACCTTTAATAAATCCCCTTGAAAATAGCATTTTCAGTCATTTTGTTTACTGCCAGGCTGAGGAAACAATTTGCTTCATGTGGTATTTTAATGGGCTATCATGTCACAGCTGCAGGCTTTGCACTGGTCTAATACTAGATCCAACCTTTAAACTTGATTCAACTTCCAAAAAATAGGGTTCCAAAGGACTTTTTACATGCCTCCCCTTCTAAAATCACTTAGTACACGTGCTACAAACCCCATAAGAAATTTAGTGCTTTTATCAAAAAGTGAACAGTTTAGTGGCTTAGGCGCTGGATTATGAAGCTTACACGAAGCACTATCTATAGCATGTTCACATTGAGCTAAATCCTGAAAAACAGCTAAAAATTAAAAGTGGATTTTTTTCTCAACAGAATTATCATTTCAGCCAACCAGATGATTATTGGTAACAGCAAAGGTGTCAACAACAGACACGTACAGTTTGGCTCCATCACAAGTTCGGGAAAGGGCTGTAATGGACACTGTACTTATATGGCTTCCCATAGGAAATGTATTTGTGAAAATTTTGATTGGCCTTATTATGTCAAACATTTGAACAAAAAGATTTTGAAATATTTTTAGGGGGTCAAACAGTACTACAAATGGGCCAAATTTCAAGATCATGTGAAATTTGCATCCATGAGTTATTAAATGTTTTTGAGGATTCAGCTCAACGTGAACATACTATAAAGATCTACCAAGCCCCATTGAACTCCAATGTTTGCTGGTTTTGTATTGCGACTATTGAGACTCATGTGAAATTCCAAATAGAAATATATAATTAAAATAAGTAGCACACATGCATGCCCTACCTCCTCAGAGTGAAGTCTAATTGAAGGGGTGGTCTGGCCAGACTATGTGCATAACAACATGAGGTTCAAAAAAGTTACAGACTGACGGGTCAAATAATTCAGTATATTCAGGTAATTAAAATTGGTTTTGCACTAATCATGTTTGCTAAGATATTCTAATAGAGCAGTCAACAACCCTAATAACTGGAGCTGCTCTAACAAATATACTGAGCATTTTGACCAGTAAAAGAAAAAGAAAGTCTATATGCCTTGCTCAAACTGTGGGCATGCAGAGAAGCAAACTCTTCCCAATCCTGTCACAGTGACCGTCACATTTTGTAAAACTTGGGTACTTAGCTAGTTGGTTTACCTGTACCAACAAAATTAAATATCTAAGAGTATTTAAAACCTGAAATATATATATTTCCTTCCCTCAGATCCGCAAAGTGGCATCTGTGCATATCTGTCATAGCTATGCTTCAAACTTCATATTGCTCTACCTCTCAACTCTTTAGCCGGCCTGCTCCTGATAACATTCCAGCAGAAGCAAGCATACTAAGCAGAATATTCAATCTTAGGATAAATATTGTTTCCTAGATTTATTGATAATGTACATGCCACAGAAAATCAGGAAACCTATAATCACAATTATTATAATTAATATATTCCTGGAATCGCCTTGATAGTTAACTTTCAACACCACTCCAGCTCAACGGCTGCACAAGACTGTCTATTAATTATCACATGTGCGTGCAGATGTATTGGAGTGGATTAGCTGCATGGACTGCAGCCTCTCTACTTTTATTCAGAATCAGCAATTCACCTCCCAGGATACTCTAACAGAGTAGTCATGTACTCTAACAGAGTAGTCATGTACTCTAACAGAGTAGTCATGTACTCTAATAAAACAGCCAGGCACACCAGAGGCTGATTTATAGAGTTCTTTAATATAACATCATTCATCATGCATTCCTTCAAATGCTGGATTATTAACTTATGCTCTGGAGTGAACACATCATGAATAATAAGCTCTTCTTCCTGAAGTAAAAATAAGTAATAAGTCAGTTTAAAAACCAGCTGCAGCTTATGGCCAGAGTGGTGAAATCAAAGGTGGCAGCCAAGATGCTTTAATGATCATTGACGTTTGCATAATTTGCCATCTTTGATTTCACAACTTTCTCCACCCTGGCCTCTTTTGGGGCTACACCCTTGGCCTTTTCACAGCTCAGCCTTTTGGTATGCATTTATATTGATTTTACGTTTCAGTTCAAAATCCTGTATAGTTGCTATTATCTTCATGGGTACCTCTTGTGGAGTAAAAAAATATATTTTCAAAGTTGTCAAGATCACAATTTGCTTGCCTAGTGTTGAAGGAGAAACTAGAGCAGGAACAGAAGACATTTGAGAGTAATTTCTTTCTTTGTACAATGGCTGTCGACATGATAGTCATCTCTTAGTCTCACATGATCATCCTCCACTACCTACCCACTCCTCTTCATCAACTCCTCATGAGCAGCTTTTAATTCCACTGCCATTATCTTTGACTGACAAGCTTGAGTTAGGTTCACAAGGAAAGTTATATGAAGTTGTGTGCTGAAACATGAACACCTTGCCAAAAGGGAACCTTTTACCTGTATGCTCACCTACGTAGGAAGAAATTACATTCCTTTGGGCAAGGGTGCAAGAGTGTCATGTCAGTACACAACTTCATGTTATTTGCAATTGCCTTATGAACCTACCTCGAGCTCAACAGCCATAATATATGCAATCAATTCAAATGCAGAGATTGAATCTAGGGAATTTTTGACGATTTTGTTTAAGTAAGTCCAGTGTAGTTGTCATTCGGCGAATTTGAAGGTGGTCTGGGATGTATGAATATGGAGTTTTGAGTCGACACTGCATGAGCTTTACACCAAGCAGATCTAGAAAGCTCTTAATATCATTCGTTGTAAAGTATGTTGGAGTGTGAGAAGTCCAAGGCTCTTAATATATACTCCATTCCACTAGTTACATGCAAGTCTGGTTGGAAGCAATACTGATAGTGAGCTGCAGCTGGATAGCTATATAGCTAGAATGATTAGCCACTGATTTGTGTGCTGGAGGTATGCATACCAATCAAAAATCATAATTTCTGTGTTGGAACACCGATAATGGATGGACAGATGCACATTCACAATGTATTCCAATATTGCAACAAACAATACTAAGAACCTTTTTCAATGTTTAGAACAACACACATATACAGAAATACTAAAATACTAAAATAATTATCATTATTGCGGTTACAGGAAGGGAGATTGTTCTACATTGTAGGGACGGGACACCACATGGCGTTATATAAACTACATGGTCTGTTCAGAAAGAGTACACAGTGACACTTTATGGTCCTCTAGAGCATTACACAGTTTCTTCCAGCTAGCTGAGGTGTCAGTTTCAAACCACACTTCTAACATCTTATGACACTTCTCTTGAAGATTAGCCAAACTGGAATCACACTTAATCACCTTCAGTTTACTATTAGGAATATCAAGCTCCAACCCAATAGCATGATAATATGGTGCCATATCAGTAATGTATAGTGGTTGAGCTTGTTCATGGTTGGGATTGCCTCTAGGTCAAGTGGCTGGGTAGGGGTGACTTCATTATTTAACTCAGGGAATTTTTCAAAGGTGATATCTACAGCTTTGTGTTCTGGAATGCCTGTGTCACATAATTCCTCAAAATGAACACATTTCTTACTTACAATTTTATTTAATAATTTTCTGCACTTAATCAGATATTTTGAAAGTTGGCGATATTTATTTTTTCTTCACCTTGTAGCAGACATTGTTGAGGGTTCTTCCCATCAGTATCTATGGCACTCTGGTCAGCTCCATGTTCTATTAAATACTTTGCAGCATCTAACTGTTTGTGCCATATGCTAACTGCAAGGGAGTTGTATTATATGTAGTAAACATATTTTGTCGGTTCACATCAATTTTGCATTCTTCTACTAAAACTTTGAGAACAGGGAACATTTTGTATATGCATAGAACAGCATACTAGTGAATTGCTGAAAAACTACCTATAACTTCTGTGTTAACATGAAGGTTAACTTCTTTGATAAACTCAATGATGAGAGATTGGCAAACCTCAGAGGAATCACATCCTGAAAACAACTCAAGGAAGCATGGGTTACTCTCCTTATTCAAGCTATTAGTATCTATTCCATATTCATTGATAAGAATTTCTACTATTCCGATTTGTCTAGCTTGGAATCCTGCAGAAGAGATATATGCAAGCCACCGTTTACATACATGCGCTTAACAACTGCAGAATCATATTGATTTTACTGTAGTACATGTTTCAGTTTAAACCCATTCCATTACGTATAGTTGAATTATCTTCATGCGCACCTCTTGTGGAGGAAAAATATTCCAAGCTTTGTCACCATCACAATTTCGTTTTCATAGTGTTGAAGGAGAAACTAAAATGGAAGAAGAAAACATTAGAGAGTAATTTCTTTCTTTGCACAATGATTCTGGGATACAATATGGACATGAGAGTCATCTCTTAGCCTCACATGGTCATCCTCCACTCCCCACCCATTCATCTTCATCAAGCAGGATACCTCCACACTTTACTGACTAAGGACAAAACCGTGAAATATACATACTGCGAAAATTTCCAGGTATACGGTATTCCACAATGTTATATAGTACTGTACATTTGGAAATAATAAAATAAATAACTTGTCTATAAAAGAATATAATAATTATATTATTGCCATTGATATGCTATATCAATTAATAAGCATGAGCAAAGTATATCCAAATGATTTGAATGTTTGTTTCAGCTCTACAATAACATCACGTTCACACAACACTCAATGCTGTGGTGCAATGGTTCTTTCAAAATGATGCACTTGCAAGACTTGCAACACAATATTATAACAGTGGTGAGACAATTTTATCAATTGTACTTATCAGTACATGTACATCAACTAGACGTGTAACCTTCAGACTTGGAGCACAAAAATTCTGACTATGTAAAATTACCTGCAACATTCAAGTGTGTGTAGCAAATTAAACTACGACTACAAGTCTGTAGACTGCTCCACAAACACCTCTGTACTGTACAAGTACCTGTGCATATAAATATAAACAGACACTTCAATATTAGGGCTGTGTGATAGTAGTAAAACCTATATCTCAATAAGTGACCATTATTTTATCTTGATAATCAATATTATCTAAATGAGAGTGGTCCCTGGTAGGTCACTAAAAAGTGCCTTGACCTATAATACTGTCTTAGTACGTGGTGATCTGCTTTATGTGTTCAGAGCAGAATAAGTTTGGTTTATTGAAAGTAACTATGTAGGGACCTGCAGATTATGATAATTTCCGGAATAATAGGTGGTAAAAATAATCAGAAATACGTTTAATGCCGGAATAATAGGGGTGGAATAAAGATCGAGATCCTGTAATAGAGCATTCACTTTACCCTTCAAAACCATCAATTTTGATGAATAAAAACCTTGTCACATGTGGCTACATAGTAACATAGTAAGCAGTTACACAAATGTAATGTGACTGCTCTATTAGAGTATATCAGCCCAGAAATATTAGGGAAAAAAGGTAAAGAAAGAAAAAAGAATAACGCAGAGCTGTATGGATGATTAACTGCAGTGGCTATACTCCATTTGGATCAAGACACTTTTGGCATTGTCCATGTAGCTATCAGTGCATTGTTCAAGAGAATTCAGATCCTTTACCGTTTTCCCTTGTACAGACCACTTAGCTATGAATTACTATAGATGAAACAATGGTAGCTATTTGAAATTTTAAATGTGAGTCAATTTTTACAATGAGACTTTTGATTGCTGTAGCTATGCATCAACACAATTGCAAATCTATATGGCTTTCACAGGTGGAGGTGTTGCAACAAATTAATAATATAATTATACTATAGTGGTGCCTAAGAAAAGGTTGTACAGTGCTATCTGTCACTGAAATAGTAAACATGAGTCAATTTTACAAAGAGACTTGCTACAAAACATGAGCCTTTTTCAATTAGTTTTGGTCCAAGTAGAATCCCTGGTAAGGACCAATGTTGAGCAACAATATTTCCTCAAATACTCCCATTTGAAAGGTGTGCCATTTCCATTTTGAATCATCACACAATTAGAATTGCAACTTCAGACTGTCCAAATAACGTGCCAATCCTTTAGCAGCTGAATGATGTCTTCTTGAAATGAACATTGGTATATATTAAACTAAAAGTTGTGCTGCAATACACAATTTTAAAATGCTTCCCCTAGCTAGCTACCCGAACAAAGCACTTTGTAGGTGTTAATGTCTCAAAACGATAGCATAAATAATTTTCATAGAAAAAAATTATAGGCTCCAAAACATTGGAATCATTACCTCATCGCTATTATAAGTAGCCAATCAAATTGTTTTACACATAAATTGTAACTCAAATCTTGTGTGATAACAATTACATCATTAACACACAGTATAGAACACAACTACAAATACTTCCCAACACAAAAATAATATTATATAGCATACAAAAGATCTTATACAACAGAAAAAAAATATACAAGTGCCTCCTATATACACTGTTAGCTGGTGTGTGATGTGATTTCATTTAAAGGGTCTTGTCCCTCTTCTAGACCAAAGTAACGAAGTATATCTTTGTTTTCCTCCATTCCTTGGTGTTCTTCGATCTTAGGTAGACTTGATCTGCCATGATAGAAATCACCATCCAGGGGTTCTGTTTTGATGTTCAATTTGGAGAACTCAGAAATTCCAGGACTTTGTCGAAGGTTCTCTATACTAGGGCTTTGGCGTGTTAGCTTGTCGATTGGATCCTCATTGCCGAACATGCCAGCATTGATGAGATCTAGAGGTGTAGTGTTGGTTGAATGAGGGGTAGTGCTGCGTGGGGTGAGATGACCGTATGACATATCGGCTGAATCTGCAAGTTTCTTTGTGTCTGCTGTATACGCCGGTGTAGATATGCCATGAGCCCGAGCTGTCAACTCTAACTCCTACAAGTCAGAACAGTGTGTAATTGATCAGTGTACACATCAATGACCACTAATATCTAACACATTTTATTGGACGTCTTAAAATAAATCTCCTTCAGAATAGTCTAGAAGACTATCCTAATATAACATTCATTATTCTAATAGAACAATCAGGAGTACATTGTGTATACTGTGTACATGGTGAATACATATTTTAGAACACCGAACAGTACTCACTCTAATTCTCATTTGTAGCAGTCGGTTAGACTCCTCCAACTGTCGCTGTTTTAGTTCGTAAGTCTTCACCTTACCAAGTTCCCGATGTAACCGTCGTATGTGATCAACACTGGCCTTCAGAATGGAACCCTTGTTCTGCCGAGCATCACTGGAATGGAAATATGACAGTATACAATGGTGGCTAAGTTTTCAAGTAGCTGATGGTGCATGTACTGTAGCCATTTACTGCTAACCTTTCACAAGCAGGCAGAAGTGTTCCTAACTCTTTAATGCGATCATTGATGTTAAATCTCCTTCTTCTCTCAACTATAAAAAATTTTAAAATGTTAGTGAACTACACACAAGTACAAATCCTGCTGCTTTTGATTTGGGACCTACACAGGCAATTCCTAGTAATTCAATAAGAGAGCTGCAGTTGTATATGGTGGAGTAATACAGTTGTACCTTTCTATAACAGACATTTTGGGACCATGAAATTTTTGCTGCAATGTACAGGTTTAGAGGATAAAGAAGTATGGAACTAAATCAGTTAACCAAAAAAATCTTTTATCATATTTTACAAGTGTTTTTCTATTGTGTACTATACAAGTGTAAGGAAAATTATAATTGAGTAGGGATAAAAAAGCAAGTAGTATTGCCACGATATATAAATTTTCATGATTCCATGGGACTAGTGAAATATTAGAGGTGTACCGATATAAGAAAACTAAACCGATCCGATATGGATTAATCATTTTGAAACTGATACGATACCGATCCGATATACTAAGTGTAGCTATTTATATTTGAGGAACGACATATGCCATGTTCAACTTTATTTTAACTACTGAAGAAACAACTGAAGACAGTCTTATGATTATTGGCTAAGCTTGGTTACCCATGGTGGTGTGGCCTCTATTGACAGCTCAGACTATAAGGCACCCACAAATATTTAATACATGCCCCTGCCAAGATTAGTCTGGATTACTCTGCATTTTAATGCACTCCACATTTTAATGCACTCCGCATTTTAATGCACTCCGCATTTTAATGGCTTGTAGAGATGGCTTGTAGAGATGGCTTGTAGAGATGGCTTGTAGAGATGGCTTGTAGAGATGGCTTGTAGAGATGGCTTGTAGAGATGGCTTGTAGAGATGGCTTGTAGAGATGGCTTGTAGAGATGGCTTGTAGAGATGGCTTGTAGAGATGGCTTGTAGAGATGGCTTGTAGAGATGGCTTGTAGAGATGGCTTGTAGAGATGGCTTGTAGAGATGGCTTGTAGAGATGGCCGGTTGTTTTATGTTGTGCTCTTGGTTCATCTTTTTGCTGTTTCCCCAGGCCCACCACTATGAGTGTTTGTTGTATGATTGGTAAGCTTTGTGACAACAAAACAGTAATTATCCACACACTTGGATGGCTTCACGTAGTGTACTGCTTTTAGACAAGGAAGATAACTACTGTTTCCCGCCCTTGTTAGCTAAATAATAGGGTTTATAATGTGGCTTGATCATTGGACAGTGTCCTAAAGATAGTTCAGTTGTATATCGGTATATCATATCAGTTTTTAGCAACAATATTGGCTCCCACCGATATAGTAGAAAAGTCTATATTGGCCACCGATACGATATGTATCGGTATATCGGTACACCTCTAATCTACATCAGGGCTTTGTAGGGCCTAGACCCTGCTAAATTTGGTTAGTGCCCTACCAAACTGAAGACTACTAAACTCACAATCACCAGGTCATTGCATTATCTAACAAGTGAAACTTATTTTATACTAAATTACTCACCAAATTATTAGTATTAAGCTGTCATGAAGCCAATAATTATGATTCTAATTAATGCCCACCAATTGAGCATGTGATTAAATGGTGATATTGATAAGGACAAGTGTTCTTGTAATTTATAATCATCATATCTATTAGCGTTTCATCATGTATAAGGTGTAGTGTTGTCTTGTTCTGATGCTATTAGTGTTACTGTACAATCTGAACAGGTTAAATATATAAATAAATTATTTTACGAAAATCAAAAAGCATGTTTTTTTTTGTACTGTAGCTGAAATAGCCTCAGATGCCATTTGCAGCTGTTGAAATTCAAAATTTTCTTGGGGGGAGGGGGGCATCCCTGTCTTCAGCAGCATATACAGTGCCTTAGCCAAGGCCCTAGCTATTCCCTACCAATAGGGAAAGTCTAGATACGCACTAAATTTGTGCTTTTCTCTATTATGATTGTCATGAAGTGCTGCTATCACGATTATCAAGATATACAATATATCATGGCATTACTAGAAACAAGGGAGATCATCTACACCTGCAGCTACACTAGCGGACATTTCATTCCTACTTTAGTCATACACAGAGTATAGCCATGACCGAAGTAGGGATTAACATAGCTGCAGGTGTAGATGACCTATCTCGTTTCATCAATTGCTAGAAAGCGATGCAGCCATTCTGCTCGTTTTCAGCTTTGTTCCACTTGTTATACAACATTACAAGTAATGAACAATATTAGAAGTGCCTGTAATCAATCCAAATGGTGACTAAATGCAAGCCCTGACTATCAATTACTGAAAAGTGAAGTGCTCAGTCTGCTTTGTTTTCAGGTATGTTCTACCCGTTACACAGCATTACAAAGAAGCACTTCTGCAGTCCTCTGTAGTCAATACAGAAATTATGGACGATTCTCGAGACAGCCAGCTGCATTAAAGCCACCATGCTTTACAGTGAATTAACACCTACACAGTAGTGGGGACACAAAGGATGTACATGATGTATGCTTGCACTGCAGTTACCATGTTTGGTGGAAGGGTATTAAGTGACATCACACAGTGAAGAAGTCAAGCCTGTAGTGTTAACCATAGTCGCATCAGTTAGTAGGATATTTAGTGAAGTGGAAAATGTTTTGCAATTTCATAGAAACTGATTAGAAGAGTTTGGGGTTGTTCTAAAGGCATTTTAAGGTTTGGATATGTCTAACTAATACCGTCAAGCTGTTATGAAGGAGAAGTGAGGCTGGTTTTGGGGTGATATTTTCAGACAAAAAAACTCAAACAGTCATGATCCCTATTATAAAGTACCAATGTACTGTATGATTAAGAGAGCTAGTTAAAGAGAGGTCTCACTGCAATGTATTCAGGGTTTCTATATACATACATGCACACACACATATATTATACATTACTGGTGATGCCATACACAACCACATGATACAAAGCTTTGTACTTCCAGTGGTGAAGCCACTTTATGGTGTGTATTTGAGCATGTGCTATCTATCAAGTTACAACATCTGATGGTTGTAGTTGGCAGGTGACAGTTTACAAATGGGAGGCCTCTAATACCATTAGAGAGTGACCTATAGAAACTGAATAAGGTTTTGAGCTATATTAGGCGAGTGGATACAGTTCAAGTACAAATAACAAAACCACCCAGTATATGTAGGGTGAATGGCATATGCAGGCCAAACGGATGGTAGATAATACAACTACTATAAAACAATACATATAACATTCACTCACTCATATTGTGGTTGTCTTTCTTTTGCCGTTCTCTTTGTAAATGTTTCGTGTCATCTATAGCATCAATAATATATATTTAGTAACATCCCTTATAAGGGAATAAAAGTTGTAACAAACCTTTGGATTGTGGGTTGGTAAAGTTGTCTTGAGAGTCCTCAAGAGCTGTATCAATGGGACAAGATGATGAAACCTGTGATGAGCCCGTGTTGCTAGGTGACGGAGCAAATGTGAACGCCTCAAACAAGTTGCTGGTGACTGGTAGCTAGGAAAGAGTGCAATGTGTTAAAAACATAGTGCAGTAAGAAAGTGGAGGTATCCAGTGTACTCAGGATACTAGTGTGATAACATAGATAATATATAGTACAAGTAGGAATTCGCAACAGTGACATCACTGCAGGCAATCCTCATTGCGGGTAGGAATTTTGAGTAGCCATATCTCACTAAGTCTACTTTGTTTCTTCTTGAATTTACCTTGACAGTTTCCTATTCACTATTAGATTAAGTGAGTGTTATCAAATCACAGCAGTTTGCAGCTAGTTTGTCTTGTAACTTCTTTGCTATGGTTACTCAGACGTGGCACCAATAATTTTAGTGGCACTATACTACTGAGGATTGTGACAAGGTACAAGAACTTTTCAAGCATCAACAAAGTCTCCAATGACTGAAGATTTGTACAAAGGTTATATTTTGTGAAGCGAGGCTGATTCTGAACCTGTAACCAAGACCAAGTCAAACCCGTAACGAGGATTCCCGTACATTAAACTATTAGTTCCTATGAATATGATGTCACTGTTGTGAATCCCTACTTGTACTATATTATGTATGGTGATAGCAAGAGTTAATAATAGTAGGGAGTCCTCCCTACTATTATTAACTCTTGGTGATAGTGTGTGCACTATAAAATAGCATGTGTACACACACACACACATACAAACTTACTGTTGAAGGCATGAAAACATTGCCTGTATCCATGAAACGGAATCCTTCACCCAACTTGTTTTGTTGATCACTCTGAAACCTATAACAAATCAAATCAATGTGTTAATGATTGATAAAGGGGGAAAAAACAACAAATAATCATTATAATCATAGTTAAACCTCTGTAAGGTAGAGATAAATGTGTGGCAGGGTTAAAAATGGGACTAAGTTTGACAAAGACTGGTCTATTGTGGTTGCTCATAATCTAAGGGTTTTCTTTAAAATAAAAAAAAGCTCCAGCCATATACTTTTAAAAACACACAATGCCAACTTCCTATGGATATTGAAATGAAAATTCATTTTGCCCATATAAAGACATGGTTACTAAAACAATTTGAAAATTTTCACTGAAATACTGTTGCACTATGCAAGGTCAAACAGTGAAAGAAAGTGCAAACCACTGGCTTAACTTCTGAATCCCTAAAATGGTTATAACACTGGCATCACTAATAACATGACATCATACACAGTGTCTTGCTGTTAACCCACCAACAAACAAGTACATGTAAAGCAAAAGGTGAAATCATTAATCCACAGCCATGCTAGAAGCCCCAAAACAACAAAATTTATAGTAAACTCCTATTATCATTTTCTGGTAGCACAATTGTATTGCCTTGTTGCAGAGAAGGTCCGATGCATTCATGTGAACCATAGGGTTTGTACATAGAACTTATCTGGGGAAGGTAATGCTAAAATATATGCACCAATTGAAAGTGTTTCTTACACTAGTGTAATCCACCAAAGAAGACAAACACAGCCAAACAGATTTTAAATGTATCCAGGGATCCTTACAATCTATACAACAGTGGTTAGGATGTTGTTTTCAGCAATTAAAGTTATGGAATTAACAAGAAATCTTTTTGATAGCGCTACTTTGTGTCAGTCCTCCTTTGTCTTTGTTGTGTTCCATGGCCTTTAAGTATAATCAGGCAACTGTGTAAAGAGGCTACCAGCCATCTTAAAAAGCCCTGTTATTGCATAATATGTCCAAAATGACCAGCTGCTAGATTTCACTATACCATGCGCTTACCCCCATACACATACAACACTAAACACACACGCACACTATGCTACACACAAACACACCCACCCACACACGCATGCACACACACACACACACACACACGCCTCTACTTTTACACATATACAACATACCACAAACAACACATAATGTCACAGATAGCACAACAACTGGCATACATACTATATAGTTCACACATGTACTCACGGCATCACATCATCCATGTATTGTTCCTGCATGTCTTCTGCTGTGCCCGTATCAGTTAGGAATAGTGGAGAGTCAACTGGTGACCTCTCAAAGTTCTCAACAGTCTATGGTTAACATGAGCAATAAGTCATCAACAACATGTTATGACTTCAGAGACTATGATAACTATTCTATCTAAACAAAAACAAAGCTATCACAAAATTAAAGCTGTGGTGTATAAAAAAATGGTGCCCTTTTACTGTCAAACGAGCAACAGTAATTTTAACTAACCTAACCAATGCACCTTGTTTTATACCTTGAACAACCAACTCGACAGGGATCACAACTCACTGGTTGATAGTTAGATGTTAGTAAAGGATCTCGTCCACCATTAGTGTTGAGCATGTTCTGTGCTTGCCTGTATACTGACGATGCCTCATAATTGATCTCTGCTGAACTGACGTTGACAAACCCACCATTGTACTGGCCAGGACTGGTACCACGATAGGCATTGTGTGGACTAGTACCCGATTGGTAGTTTGGGGATGAATTTGAGCCGATGAAATGATTGCCTTGTTGTGGTGAGGCTTCAAGGTACTGATCAACATTTTCCTGTCTCAGAGCATTGACGTGATATTGTGTAGGGTGTTGTAGTGTAGTTTGTACCTGTAGAGAGAATACAATACTAACAAAAGGAGGCAAGATATAACATTTACACGTATTCAATGAAAAACTTACAATATACATTTTGCCATGCAATGATCCCAAAACAATGTCCTAATGCAATGCATAGGACCACCTAGAACTGGCCACTATAACACAGGTGGCCACTCAGTGAGGTGGTCACTAATTACAGTAAATAAAGAAAACATCCACAGTTTTAAAGGAGATGGTAGTTCAGAATATTACATTCATTTCATTTCTTTCTTATATTTCACTGCATATTTGGTCAGAGGCGTAGCTAAGGGGGGGCAAGGGGGGGAATTTGCCCCCCCATCACTAAATGATTTTTTTTAAAACCTTCGTCACAAGTTTACCAGTATTAAACTGACATGCAAATGACTGTAAATTATGTACACTACTACGCGATATCACCAGGGGTTGCTAGTGAATGCGCACACACAACATTCAACTCGCTCATGAACCCATCGAACAAAAATATTAGACACATACTTCTATATTTAGCCTAGATTACTCGCGTGATAGAACATTTTTGAATCTAAAAAGAGTGACCCGCTTCTCCACGGAAGGAGTCACAACTCACAAGTGACAAAGGAGACCAGATGATGCTACGAACCTACTGTCTACGAGGTGATAAAGTGTTAGCTAAATAAATGTACCAAGTTTATTTTATCGAGTCGATCACACTGGACCTTTGTACGTACGGCAGTGCAGTCTGCTTTTACTTTGTCAGTCAGCCGGTCAGGTGGATCAGTCAAGCTTAAAAGTTCTGCTAGCAAGACAGGTGGGATTTCGTGCAATACATGGCATTTGAATTTCGCTGAGTGAAGTGAGTGAATACGTCATCCTGTCAGCAGTGTGCTAGGACTGCAGCACAGGCTGTGGCTAACGTAAAGTAACCTGTATTTGCACTAAAGTATTAGCTCTACCGGACTGTGGATGAATTTGTTGGAGTACAGTTGTGGCACGTGCGATGATGCTTGACGAATATAGCTACCTCGATTGGAAGCAGTCAGTACTGAAATGGTTACGTAGCTAGTTATTTAAGCTGTAATAATACAACACCGTATGTTGGCTAGCCCACCATTGGGTCATTAGCCTTTTTTGCAATTATGAATGATTTTGAGTGTTTCGTGGGGGCATGCCTGCCCCTCCATCACCTTCTGGCTAGCTACGCCCCTGTATTTGGTACACCATTTTCACACTATCATATGGAGGGTGTGGTTTATTTGTGGGTAAAATTTCATAGCTCAGTAGGTACTGTATTGTATTCAGATGCATTTAGGATTTTAGCTTCTATTCAGCAGTTCTGAGGAAAAATTAAACTAAATGTAAAACTTAAAAAAAAGAATTTAGTCCAACAAAACAGTTGAAACTAAACAGAAACTCTAAAAGCACAACAATTTCATTTCAGTTACTAAACAATGTTCAATCAGGAAATAAACCCTTTAAAAAGAATGCTACCCTCTTCCTGTATGCAAGGATCAGTCACCAAAACTATGGATGAAATCATATCAGTGATTTACAACATATATAGTAACAATGACTTAAAATAAAAAACCTTGGTCCATCTATGGAGTTTTAGTTTATCATGTGCTTAGTAACCACTTAGAAACCTAGTGGTAAGGCACATGACCCTAACTAACTTGTGGTTTGGTTAAGTTAATCAGTCCTTTTATATAGGCTGGGTGTTTATAGCATACAAACCACAACTGTTAATAGTTGTCATAATTTGTTATCACGTGTTCTGTGTCATGTGGTGCTCAGTAAATCCCCACAGTGACTATGTTTAACCTTCTCATGATGTGTAACTGAATTATCACAATTTGTTTAGATTAACCACACTAAGTTACACAATACTTGCCACAAAGGGATAGAAGACTTTGTAATGCGAGTCTGTGTGTGTGTGTGTGTGCGCTTGTGTGAAGGCAGCATAGCCGAGTGGTTAGGACATCTGCCTGGTGATCGAGAGGTCACAGGTTTGATTCCCAGTTATGCCATTTTGGTGTTGTTGTTGTTTCCTTGAGCAAGAAACTTTACTCACATTACTCCAGTCTACCCAGCTGTTTAAATGGGGACCTGGTGGCCTGGTGTCAACTGGGGAAGCAGCTGTAACAACAACAGGTACCTGGTATTAACTGGGGAAGCAAATGTCCAACTGTCCTTGTCTCGCTTAGTGATGTTGAGGTTGTTGTGGACCTTTGGATTCTGCGACCTCTCTCTGTGAGACTTGGACAGTCCTACTGCTGGTTACTAGCCCTGCCCCAGGAGGATTTGCTTGCACAAGGCTCAAGCGCCTGAGTTTTGCACAGGCATCCCAGTGTTGGTTCGCTGGGCGGCAATAGCTGTGTTTTGTATGGCTGCCGTAGGCTTCGCGCGAGTGTGTGCATGTGGTGGATGTGTGTGGGCCAGTGAGGGTTAGTACTGCTGACCAGTATATCAGACCCAAATGTTACCCAGATTAATTATAACTGAGCTACATTTTGGGTACTCTACTAGCATATGTTTAGGAAATGGGTAGCTTTATGATAACTGAACAGGCAAATATTTTTAATCAGTGGGTATGGTTACAGACAGTACAATATAATCCCAAAAGTAGGTGTGGCTCTATGCATACTTACAAACTTAACATACCTCAGATACACATTTCTGGTAAGTGGGCATGGCTCATAAAAGAAGCTGGCCTGCTGCAAGACTCTATGATTGATTAGTTGGTATGTCTCTACAGACAGCAATGGACATAAATTCGTGCATACCTACAGACTACAAATAATTGGACATGGCTCCAACATGTATGTCTACAGGTAACACATAATCTCTAAGTGGGTGTGGCTCTCAGGACTAGACTATGACACTTCCACATTATCAAATTAATCTGGACGGATATTCTGTAGACTGGACAAATCAGCTCACAAAAGCCTAACTTTCCATGTACAGTACAGCAGACAAATAACACTACAGTAACTTGCGAATTTCTTGTAGGCATTGTTATAATTGCCTTGTAATTTTCAGTCTGGAAGATGAGCAAAGCAACTGCTGCATCACTTTTGCAGCAGCTAACAGGTTCATATGTATCACACCTGTATGATGAGGTGCAAGCATGTTTCATGCAGCTTTGTACAGAGACGAAATATCACCTTACGAAGTGGATTAAAGAAGTCTTGTATGGCCATGCATAGATATTATTATATCTATGTTTACGCATCAATAAAATAATGGAAATGATTATCCAGGTAACTGCACATATGCATCAACTTACAAGGGGACTTACCAGGTAATGGTGAAATATATTCAATTTTATGCATGGTGCAGCTATCAAAAATTAAATCACAAGCCACAATGGCAATGGACTTGAGTCTTTAACATCACTTGTGATAGGTAACTTAGAAAAGTAACACATAACATAGTAGCCTTAGTTGTAAATGAGTAGATGTGGCATCTTACATGCACATCACAAGCCTTAGGCACTAATCATTTTGTACGAGTGCTTAAGCTAATCATACAGCTGTGTGAGTTAACATATGCCCTGCTGTTTGCAGTAGGTTGATTGTTTACATGTGAGTAACTTGTAAGCTATTGCAAAGACCGGTGACTCAAAAACTAGTGAGCCACTTGCATGTAGTGTGATGTCACTTGTGAAGTTCCTGTATGCATGGCAGGTGGTAGCTGTTCAACCTAGGAGCTGATCAGTTTACAAACGTAACTATTAAACATATTTGGAAGGATGAACAAAAACACACAATACACCTATACAGACCTTCAGTACATCAGTTGGTACAGCTGGTGGAGTGACAGTATTATTACTAACAGGTACATCAACACTGTGTGACTGAGGTATCCGCTGCTTTTCACGTCTCTTCCTCTCCTCCTCCTCTTCCTTCCTAGCCAACATCTCAGCATGCTGCTTCTGCAGCTGCATCTTCAGCTGTGTCCTGTACATTGTGACCTCTTGCCAATGACTGGATCAACTCTGTGAACAGTAGTAATGTGGGTTGCACATCAATAAGATACGAAAGTGAATACAAGTATGTATAGTCAATGCATATTGCATATTTGCTTGAGCATCTAAGCATGTGCAGTGTGTGTGTGTGTGTGTGTGTGTGTGTGTGTGTGTGTGTGTGTGTGTGTGTGTGTGTGTGTGTGTGTGTGTGTGTGTGTGTGTGTGCACATGTGAATACTTTGAATGTTTAGAACATGCACATACATACAGTAAGGCAAAATGAAAGGGTACAGTAGTCATCGTCATGGTTGCACGGTCACACCTACCCAGTGAAGCAATAGCCATGCACTTCTCAGGTACTACATGTCAGTGAAAGCTCTGGGCAGGACTAGCACAGTGTACATCACAGGAGGCTGTACTATTAAAGATGCAAAGACCTTTAATTCCCACCTGGACCGACATCCTAAAGTAATGTCAGTATAGTTTCTTGCTCAAGGAAATAAAAATAACAACTGGGCATCAAACCTAGGACCTTGCAATTAATGCTCCAAGCTGTGCTGCAGAGTGACACACTCTACAATCCAACAATTGATATGATGTAATTAACACCTCGTGTGACTCCACCACAAAAGGGCAAACCCAACCCACATCCCTCCACCATCCTGTCCCTAGGGTGACACTGCTGTTTGAGAATGCAGTCACCTAAACACCTACAAGTAGTCACCAATAGCAGGGTGGAGGCTAAGATATATAATCGAAACTGAAAGAAGTGAGTGATATCATTTATTATAGGCAGCTACAACAAGTCTCTCCATAAAGTACTACAAAGACATTGCAGCTAGGTCTCCTTGTAGAATACAACATGAAATGTGTAGTTCCTTGCTTCATAGCATACAGCACAAACAAACTGTCATCCCAGATACAAGGGACCATCTCAGCCTTACAAAAATATTATCAGCAATCTTACTCAACATTGTGCAACTTGCTCTACACAATTATACAGTATGACAATATTTTCATTTCCCAGTAAAATAATTCCATATATAGCAAGCTGAGGGAACATATCAGTTATGTGAACAAACAAAAAACAAACAAAAAAAAAAGGCTTGACTTAGGCTTATCAATCGTAGTTTTAAAAGGCAATAACAAGTCTGTATTAAACATATGTCCACTACCACCAAAGGTCTCCCTACAGGATATTAATGCGAATTACAAAACCTACACAGGTCTCCTCTCTATTGAAAACAAACAGGTTTCCTAAAGCTGACACAATACAACACACATTTACACATACACTAGTTTCTATACTAATTTCCATCAATAACCATACACAACATATTCACATATTTAACCTTCACAAACAACGAGATAATAAAACATCAGTGGTACTATGTTAGTCAAGCTCAAATAAAGGTACGTATAAATTTTGATGCTACATTATCTGAAGCAGCTTACGGCTTGTGCACAGTGTTATTTAACACATAAAAAAGGATTACTGCAGAATTCCTAACACTAGCACTAATCATGGTGTGAAACAGATTTCATATAATAGCACCTCTTTACAAAGTGTGCACACACAAACTATTCAACATTTGCATTACGACAAAGGTTTTTACTACCTTCTAAAGGACTGGGCTAGGGAATGTAAGCTAGGGCACTGCCTTCGACCATAGGTGAAAGATATAGCAAACTTCGGAGCATACAATACACACGTGGGCTAACCAGAAAACAACAACAAAAAAAAGCGGTAAAGAAAACTTGGCGCCTTCAACGTACCCGCTTTACAAACAACCTAACAATATGCTGTTGACTTGCGAAACATCTGCACTCCATACCAACAACATTACACACACTGCAGACGTGAAACAGGCACGAAACAAAACAAGAACGCAGGCAGGACGAAAAAAATTCCCAAAACAATCGACACAGTACACAAACACACTCAAACTACCTCACAGGACGTGGAAATGGCAACGTTTTCAGTATCTAGCGAAGAAACGAGCTAGGTAAATTATGATGTTGCAAACCATTCAACGAAACATCTCCTTTATAGAAATCACCATTTTAAAGTATCACGTGAGAATAGGCTTTCCACGTGATCCTATTATAAATTATCTAGGGCTGTCCCTCCAGGTGAAAGACCTTTTAGTGGCCCGCGATTAGAAGGTGACCATTTGTCCGCTGTCTACGTGTGGAAGAGAATCCAATACGTGAGTAAGAACGTGTTTGTAAATGTCTATATCTGGGTGTGCGATGATTGCGATTTTGTACGGGGTTACAAATATTTCCAAGTACAGTGCCGTCACACTTACTGCGTTAGTTGACTGAAGACACTGTTTTTTTTGAAGGTGTTTATTGTAGTCGTGTGTAGTTTTTAATGTGATGTTTTGTGATGGTGGAAATATCCAGATTTAATTTCAATAAAAGCACACTGCGCTAAAGTTCTTGCAGTGCGTTATTGGAATTGTACAATATACTATACTCCCCCCACACATATCTTAGGGTAGATGGGTAGTACAGATTGTGAGCTGTGTTTTGTGTATCTCAGCATTGTGTATAGTGGTAGCCGAAATGGTGGGACTGCCAGGTTGTTATTATCGCTGTAAATCCCATTATCACTATAGAGATTTAGTCATCTTTCTTTGTTGTTAAATTCTCAATCATGTGACTTAATGTGTACAACTTCCCCTACTGGGTTACATCACTGCAAAACTGATGGTACATAAACAAGTTTGGCTCTGTTTCACTAAACTGATTATCTGCAACTATTGGTAACATGCAATCCCTTGTGGTATTCAATTTTTAAATTATAAGCTAGTCAGTTTTCTCTAGCAATAGTTATCAATTGTAGCATTCAGTGTATTAGGTGTCCTTGTTGTGTATGTGTGAGTGTGACTTTCTGTCAACAATTTTTCAAGGAAACTAGGCACTTATTGGAATTTATTTTATATACAAGGTACCGGTGGTCATTGTATCCTTAAATTTCTCTTGACATTTGATGACAAAAGATATTCGATATGTTTTGTTGATACATTTACATACATATGTATATATATATATTAGCTGTGATGTAATTTGCCAGTCCACTATCTTGCCTCCTCTTTTTCTTTGGTCGGTGAGATACCTATAGGGTCTGGTGAATTACTGTTGGCACAGTTGTGACTTTCCACCAAAGTTTTATTGATTGGCTGAACGTTGGTGTGGCAGAACGTAAACTTTACCGCCAAACTATGAACAAGGTTGGTACTGTTGCTACATAGCATTTTCCCTGCAACAGCAGCAGCAAGAACTGTTCACTCGTGAATGCAACTTTGTCAACTGTAATTCACCAAAGCTGACCAATGACGTCACGAAGAGAACAAGGAGGTGAGATAGCAGTCTGGTTACACGAGACTGTTATATAATAATATCCTCTACTTGGCTGTATTTACCAGCTGATAGTATGGCTTGGAGATATGTTGTATTTCATTTCTAATCATTGTGATTATGAACAGCAACACTGTGCTTATGTTTGGTAGCATACATTAACTGTTTTTTATTTATATCTTTAAATTTCCAACAGTTAAAATAGTTTCATGTTGCAGGTTGTGAAGGTTGTTGTTGTATGGTACATGTTATTGTGGGTATTATCAAATAAGTGAGAAATGCAAACCTCACTTATCGTTAATTGAGACCACCTCATTATAGTGGCTAAGTTTCAAACATATCTAAGCTATACTTTCTGACCACACAAATAATGGCCCCCGACTTGTTTGCATATTCTGTTTTTGAGATAAATGCCATTGAACTACATTGGGTAACAATGCATGCTACATAAATAATGTGTTAATCGGTTCAGTAAACACCAATCAATTCGCACCTTTATGAAGAGTAAGAAAATATCTATGTTGCATTGAAGCAAGTGTGAGTTATGTGTGTTTGGCTATGTTGAACATGCAGTAAAACATCCCTTTGTTGTCACCATTTCTAAGCTTGATCAACCTTCTTGCTTAATAGCATGGGTGTATGAAGGCCAAAAACTATACCATAATGAATGCCCCAGTTCATGGTAAATAGAATAACACAAGTCCCAACTCTGTAGCCTGTTGCACTCGAGACTTATGATCGATTAAACAAGCTCCTATGATTTTTTCCTGTAAGGCATTGTCCAAATCAATTGTTTTGCTCTTCTTGTTGTCTATCACTATAACTCCAAAATCACTTACCAGAAAAGGCTGAAACTGTAACAGCCCATTGATTTTTTTGCTCTAGACAGCAAAAGTCATAAAATGAAAACGCAAAAATAAGTCGGCAGTGGGTCACATGCATATGTGGCTGTGATTTTGATGGCAGTTACATCAGTAAAAAACATAGACAAAAGTTTGAATTCTTTTGAAACAAGAAACACCACATAATCACAGTTGGGAGACTTATGCAGGTGTTATAGTGGCATAGTCCCCAAAATAATTATGTAAACTTTTCATCAAACCATGAAACCTTTCCATGTGAACAGCTAGTATACTCCTCATGACATGTATTTTTAGATTGTGCCATCGCACATTTGACCTTCAGTGACTTTATTTTTGCACAGAAAATCAATGTCAGTCTTTATAGTGTATTAAGCTTGGTAAAACATTGTACCAATATATAGCTCTTATTGAAAAAATAGAAAAAAAAAAAAAAAAAAAAAAAAAAAAAACTTTGAAGACAATAGATGATTCATTGTGAAGCTATAACTACTTTTATTTGCTGCAATGTTCATTCTTTAAATTTACCTGCCCTTGGGGTATAATTACTCTTGGGAATGTAAAAAAAATTCATGGGTAATATAACTTTGGCACTTATTGGCTTCAAACAAATCATGTTGTTTCTTCAACAAGACATTTACTTTGGTACCATGTTTCAGTTAATTAGTGCCTCAGGTAGTTAAAGGCAGAAATGATCAATTTGCTGTTTAAAAATGGCCATGAGGGTCACTAAAAGTCAAATCTGCAATAGCGTACAGCAGGTTATGTGTGCAAGGTCCAATTTTTTGTGGAATTTGCAAGTCAAAGCTTAGCCTGCTGTGCAGCTGAATTTCTTATATTTTCAAGTGAGCAGACTTTTGCCTAAACTATCAGCATTCTTAAGTTTTTGTAACTTTGCCGTAGTATCCAAGGAGATTCATAGAATTGCAGACAAATGGTTCGTGTCTCACAGATTTCACAATAACATATTTCTGCTCGCAAAAAATTTGGATCTTGCAACAGTAACCCGCTGTATGGTATATGTTTAAAAATACGGAGTACTATATATATATTATGTTGAAAGTTTCATAGTCTTTTGAAAAAGTACACAATTTTTTTGGTTGTGCCACTATACCATGTGATGGTTAGTTTTGCTTAGCTAGATCACAACTTTTTCCTTTTGTTTGGTTTGGAAAAATATAGTACATGTGGGTAGAGAAGAATAGCTTCATACCCTCTAACCGTAGCTTGCCTTGAGCTAACCTACAATACCTCTTATAGCCAGCATGTCTAATGGTGAGGGTAAAGTAGGTATTAATATTTCGTAGTATGCATCCATACTTATAGCAACTTGGAAATAGTTAATACCACCCACATCCATAGTAGCCATATTTGTTATCAAAGTTACAGACCTTTTCCGCATTTGTTTGACAGAATGACCGTGATAACATCATGCAGTAATTGTAAAGGAACTTTCCTTTTAGTGTTGTGTGCTGTAGAATATTTCATATATTGTCTGTTGTGATTATTGCATGCGTTTTAATCGTGATACAATAATATACGTATAAATCAACATGAAACCATGGTATTATTACTGTACAAATGCAGTGCTTATACAGTTTATGGAAAGTAGCTATACAGCGCAACATAGTCTCGCCTAATGCCCCTGTTTGAAGATATATGCTTTCATAGTGAACTGCCATCTCTACCAATACCTCTCTGTACAAAATCTCCCACCTTATTTATAATATGGCGTAATTACGGGGCTGCTCCAGGAGGATTTGCCTGCACAAGGCTCAAGTGCCTGAATGGTGCACTGACGTCCCAGTGCTGGTTTGCTGGGTGACAATAGCTGTGTTTTACATGGATGCCTAGGCTTTCCCTGGCACCTGGGTAGTACACAAGTGGCCATGACTCTGCTGTTGACGTCCTTGTTGTGGGCCTGCTAACATTCCACCTGCGCAGCAGCCCCCATCCCTGACTGCACCATACAGAGTTCTTGCAAGTCAACAACATAATGTGTACACTCAATTGACATACTTTTAGTAGAAGGATTTGGACTAGGTCAATGACCAAGGCCTTGCTATTATCCTGGAGATTTTGCTCACTGACTGAGGCATGCGTATCTGCCAAACTGTCTTCTGAATAGGTTATTCAGCCTCCCCTAGGCAGTTGGGTAACCTTTATTTAGTTAAAGTAAAAGTTGCTATCCGTTTCAGCCCTAGTGTGTAGTGTGTCCGTTATGTACATGTAGGAGCACCTCTGTTACTCTTGAGCTTTTCTTCTTGTCTTAGTGATGGGAAGGACGTCTTAAAATGTTTGTTTGTGTGTGTATGTACGTGCGTGCATGTATACACGTGCTTGTATGCGCAATGTATGTACACTTTTAAAAACTTCCTTGTTAGTTTGTCAGTTTACCACATTACACAATTATCAGTGCACACGTTTCTCACAGTAAAATGTTAATCCTTTGAAGATATTTTGTATGTTGATATTCTCTGAGGTAACTACATATATGCAATTTATTTTATGACATGTATAAAGCTATTAAATTTGCAAGAATTGACTAAATCTTTGGAATGTTGTGCTGGTAAAAGAACTTTTCAGGTTGCTAAGCAACTGGCCTTGGATTCAGTCAATGCATTGTTAGAGCTGTTGTTTTGTTTTGGTTTTCTGCTCACATCTTCGTTGTGCATATCTCTGAATACTTTCAAGTTTTGTACAACTAATGATATACATGCTTAAGCACTACTCTGACATTATTACTGTTAATTGTGTATTTATAATACCAAGATGACAAAGATGTGTTAGCAATAGGCTTCTTGTAATGAACAGAAAAATTCTGATTGAAAGCAGGTTTCCCAGGCTAGGCTAACAGCTTCCATTTTAATTTTTTTTGTTACCCTGAGATAAGACATAAATAAACATCTAATTTCTTGGGCTCAACAACAAACACACAAGGTACGTATCTCTATAATATTACGCATTGATTCCACCTCTAAATTTACTACATACATAATCACCTAAGAATTAATACAAGAATGGTTTACATGCTTGGAGTAGTGTTGTTGATTAACTGAATACATGAAACTTGGATGTGTGCTTCCAACATATGGTAGTCGTCTGGTACTTGTTTAAAGGCTTCATTATGTTTTCCATACAAATAAACGTGCTGATGTGTGTTTCCGCCCATCTTTGGTTTACAACAATGCCATGAAGTTTCATTTTGTGGCTACCTCATGAATTAACCTTACGTCTTATTATAATAAAAGTATGAAAAATACTATGTAGCCTCAGTAATAAGGCCATCTCATATTACTGAGGCTATACATTTTTTAGATTTCATAGTTACAGTACAGCCCTGTTAGTAAGGTTTCACCTGAAGTTTCAAAGTGTATGTGTTTGGATGCATGTATTTTGTGTCCTGATTCACTAGATTTTGTCTGTACAGTTTTTACAGTTGGTTGTAGTGTTGATGAGGAATTATAATGTCATGTATTTAGTCATTTTCCCCACCCATGCCTTTTGTTGTTTGGATTTCATAATATTTTTATGGGCCTAATACAAATATTATGAATTCTCTGTTTGTACTGTGCACATAACCTGTAATAGGGCAAACTCTGCTTAACACTGCTTTGAACATATTCATAGGAATGGTGTACGTTCAAAGAAACATGTATCAAGGTTTTTCCTATCACTAGTTATTATATGGAGGGAAACTTTGGTGTTATAAAACTTGGTGGATTTTGCAAATGACTATCTAGTCCAGCGCCTAAGCCAAATATTCGTTCACTTTTTGATAAAAGCACCAATTTTTTTACAGAGTATATGGAGCGTGCACTAAGTGTTTTAAGAAGGGGAGGCACGTAAAAAGTCCCCAGGAACACCACTTTTTGCACCCTGACAAGAAAACTATTTGTTACTATTAAAAATCAATCATGTTTCTATCAAGTTAACTGCTGGGCCTAGTATCATAGTAGTACAAAGCATACAGCTGGAACATAATAGCCTATTAGTAATCTATAAAAAAACAAATAGTTTTCTCACCTAGGCAGTAAACAAAATCACTAAAATTTCCATTTGCAGGGATTCTGTTAAAGTTTTGGACCTTCAATGCTAACGATTGTGTAGTACTATGTACAAGGATCATCCTGATGTGTATCGTTTCTTTATTAAAGGAGTATAACAAAAGTTATTTAATGCTAAAGTCACAGGTGGATATCTCAACAGAAAACCATGAACTACAGCAGTTCAATTATCAAGCACAGAACTTGAACAAAAGGTCCCTTGTCCTTATACTGGGCACCATATGAAAGGTAATTAAATTTCTAGTTTAATGAAGGCAGTTGCAAGTTGTTTCAACATCTTGTTCTCAAGTTACAGTGCTTTCAATTCAGTGTAATATAGCATAAGCAAGAAAAGCACAAGGATGTGTCATAAGGTACTTCTTAGTGCTCAAAATCTCACTTCATTGGAACCCAGCTCCTTTATGCTTATTTTGAGCATTATCACAGCACTAAGAAATGCCTTAATACTCATCTGTGTGCTTTTCTTGCTTATGCTATATTACACTGAATTGAAAGCACTGTAACTTGAGAACAAGATGTTGAAACAACTTGCAACTGCCTTCATTAAACTAGAAATTTAATTACCTTTCATATGGTGCCCAGTATAAGGACAAGGGACCTTTTGTTCAAGCTCTGTGCTTGATAATTGAACTGCTGTAGTTCATGGTTTTTTGTTGAGCTATCCACCTGTGACTTTAGCATTAAATAACTTTTGTTATACTCCTTTAATAAAGAAACGATACACATCAGGATGATCCTTGTACATAGTACTACACAATCGTTAGCATTGAAGGTCCAAAACTTTAACAGAATCCCTGCAAATG